>NC_134483.1:321412481-321712481 GCF_040206685.1 Ascaphus truei
GAGAGAGAGAGAGAGAGAGAGATAAGAGAGAGAGAGAGAGAGAGAGAGAGAGAGAGAGAGAGAGAGAGAGAGAGAGAGAGAGAGAGAGAGAGAGAGGGAGGGTGTCTGAGAGAGAGAGAGAGAGAGAGAGAGAGAGAGAGAGAGAGGGAGAGGGAGAGAGAGAGAGAGAGAGAGAGAGAGAGAGAGAGAGAGAGAGAGAGAGAGAGAGAGGGAGGGTGTCTGAGAGAGAGGGTGTCTGAGAGAGAGGGTGTCTGAGAGAGAGGGTGTCTGAGAGAGAGGGTGTCTGAGATAGTGTGAGATAGTGTGTCTGAGAGAGTGTGAGATAGTGTGTCTGAGAGAGTGTGAGATAGTGTGTCTGAGAGAGTGTGAGATAGTGTGTCTGAGAGAGTGTGAGATAGTGTGTCTGAGAGAGTGTGAGATAGTGTGTCTGAGAGAGTGTATGTCTGAGAGAGTGAGAGAGTGTGTGTCTGAGAGAGTGTGAGTCTGAGTGTCTGAGAGAGTGTGTGTCTGAGAGAGTGTGTCTGAGAGTTAGAGTGTGTGTCTTAGAGAGTGAGAGTGTGTGTCTGAGAGAGTGAGAGAGTGTGTGTCTGAGAGAGTGAGAGAGTGTGTGTCTGAGAGAGTGAGAGAGTATGTGTCTGAGAGAGTGAGAGAGTGTGTGTCTGAGAGTGAGAGAGTGTGTGTCTGAGAGAGTGTGTGTCTGAGAGAGTGAGAGAGAGTGTGTGTCTGAGAGTGAGAGAGTCTGAGAAAGTGTGTGTCTGAGATAGAGAGTCTGTCTGAAAGAGTGTGTGTCAGAGAGTGAGAGAGTGTGTCTGAGAGAGTGAGAGTCTGAGAGAGTGAGAGAGAGTGTGTCTGAGAGAGTGAGAGAGAGGGTGTGTCTGAGAGTGAGAGAGAGAGTGTGTCTGAGAGAGTATCTGAGAGTGTGTCTGAGAGAGTGAGAGTCTGAGAGATTGTGTCTGAGAGAGTGAGAGTGTGTGTGTCTGAGAGAGTGAGAGAGAGTGTGTCTGAGAGAGTGAGAGAGTGTGTATGAGAAAGTGTGTGTCTGAGAGAGTGAGAGAGAGTGTGTCTGAGAGAGTGAGGTCTGAGAGAGTGTGTTTCTGAGAGAGTTAGAGTGTGTGTGAGAGAGAGTGTGTCTGAGAGAGAGAGTGTGTCTGAGAGAGTGAGAGAGTCTGAGAGAGTGTATGTGAGAGAGAGTGAATGAGTGTGTGTCTGAGAGAGTGAGCGTGTCTGAGAGATTGAGAGAGAGTGTGTCTGAGAGAGTGAGAGTGTGTCTGAGAGAGTGAGAGTGTCTGAGAGAGTGTGTGTCTGAGAGAGTGAGAGTGTGTCTGAGAGAGAGTGTGTGTGTCTGAGAGAGTGAGAGTGTGTCTAAGAGAGTGAGAGACAGTGTGTGTCTGAGAGAGAGTGTGTGTCTGAGAGAGAGAGAGAGTGTTTCTGAGAGAGTGAGAGTCTGAGAGAGTGTGTGTCTGAGAGAGCGAGAGAGAGAGTGTGTCTGAGAGAGTGTGTTTCTGAGAGTGAGAGAGAGAGTGTCTGAGAGAGTGAGAGAGTGTGTGTCTGAGAGAGTGAGAGAGTATGTGTCTGAGAGAGTGAGAGAGTGTGTGTCTGAGAGTGAGAGAGTGTGTGTCTGAGAGAGTGTGTGTCTGAGAGAGTGAGAGAGAGTGTGTGTCTGAGAGTGAGAGAGTCTGAGAAAGTGTGTGTCTGAGATAGAGAGTCTGTCTGAAAGAGTGTGTGTCAGAGAGTGAGAGAGTGTGTCTGAGAGAGTGAGAGTCTGAGAGAGTGAGAGAGAGTGTGTCTGAGAGAGTGAGAGAGAGGGTGTGTCTGAGAGTGAGAGAGAGAGTGTGTCTGAGAGAGTATCTGAGAGTGTGTCTGAGAGAGTGAGAGTCTGAGAGATTGTGTCTGAGAGAGTGAGAGTGTGTGTGTCTGAGAGAGTGAGAGAGAGTGTGTCTGAGAGAGTGAGAGAGTGTGTATGAGAAAGTGTGTGTCTGAGAGAGTGAGAGAGAGTGTGTCTGAGAGAGTGAGGTCTGAGAGAGTGTGTTTCTGAGAGAGTTAGAGTGTGTGTGAGAGAGAGTGTGTCTGAGAGAGAGAGTGTGTCTGAGAGAGTGAGAGAGTCTGAGAGAGTGTATGTGAGAGAGAGTGAATGAGTGTGTGTCTGAGAGAGTGAGCGTGTCTGAGAGATTGAGAGAGAGTGTGTCTGAGAGAGTGAGAGTGTGTCTGAGAGAGTGAGAGTGTCTGAGAGAGTGTGTGTCTGAGAGAGTGAGAGTGTGTCTGAGAGAGAGTGTGTGTGTCTGAGAGAGTGAGAGTGTGTCTAAGAGAGTGAGAGACAGTGTGTGTCTGAGAGAGAGTGTGTGTCTGAGAGAGAGAGAGAGTGTTTCTGAGAGAGTGAGAGTCTGAGAGAGTGTGTGTCTGAGAGAGCGAGAGAGAGAGTGTGTCTGAGAGAGTGTGTTTCTGAGAGTGAGAGAGAGAGTGTCTGAGAGAGTGAGAGTCAGAGTGTGTGTGAGAGAGAGTGAAAGTGTGTCTGAGAGAGAGAGAGTGAGAGAGAGTGTCTGAGAGAGTGAGTGAGAGAATGTGTCTGAGAGAGTGTGTGTCTGAGAGAGTGTGTGTCTGAGAGTGTGCGTGTCTGAGAGAGACACCAACTGCGCACTGCAACTGTTAGGTATGTATATACAACTTTGTTTTACTTTGGGCGCCGCGGAAAAATCCTGATCGCCTTGGGGAGCCTTGAACCTAAAAAGTTTGGGAACCACTGATCTAGATGGTATCACAATACATATTAATTGTGACAGGACATCCAGTTATACTGTACCGGCCACCTTTAATCTAACACTTACCCGCAATTGTTCAGGGCTTTTTTTTTCAGCCGCCGAACTTGGCCGCGCGCCAGCCGCATCTCGCGGCCACGCGCCGGCCGTTTCTCCGTTCAGCGCTAATGGCGCTAAACAAAGGAAGCGCCTGCGGTGCCGAAAAGAAAAAAACAAGCCAGCGTTTGCACGCGGTTTAAAAATACCCGCGGTGGCGGCCGCTTTAGACGAAAGGCGCCCGCCACTGTATATTTTACTCAGTCACCATTTTAAAAACATTGTTAAAAAAAAATCATCTGCTACAATTGCAGTTGCTGGGATTCTTATCATAGAAGCAACCCCATCTTCTGGAGGAACATCAAGTCGTCCTCTATAATTGTCCCACTCACATGACTGTCATCTAGGTCTCTGTCAGAGTTTTTCAATTTGCAATGTCCTTTTGACCACAAAACCTAGAATTAAATTAATGTGTTTAATGTTTAGGTACAGTAGGTTATTCATAACTAGAACATGTCTTTTTCAAATTCCTATAGCATAGATAAATAGATAGACAGAGGTACTTACAAAATGTAAGTTAAATATAAATGGTTTGGTTTTTCCCCTTGTGTAATAATAGTGAATCAGTTGGCAGTTATGTGACATAGTCCCCATCACACCCATGTTCATATGTAAAGATGTAAATCACACAGTTGCCAGGTATATCCCTGATTGCTCCTGCTCCCATCCGGCAGTTCTCTCGCTCGGCCACTGGGACTGCTCTTCTGCCTGTCTGCCAATTCCTATAGACTGTCTGAAGCCTGCTTTCCCTGATCATCTGCACCTGTCCTTTCCTCAGCCAGGCCCTCTATAAACCTCCCCTTTTCTTCCCTGTTTAAACTGGTTCTTACCCGTGTAGCCCTGTTTCCCCCTGAACACAGAAAGCTACCGGTGCTGCCTTTTACGTGTTGGCTCCCAGGAGCTTAAGCCTCCGCGATGGAGAGCCTGGGGTGATTTACTTACAATATGGTGCAGCGCCTGCACCTGTGAGGGATCCCAATGGAGTGGGAGTAGCCCCTCACAGGACCAAATCACAATGAACAGACACACTTGTAAAATGAAATGGACTTTACTCTTAATAGTCTATTATGACTAAGAGTACAACTGCCCACGCACCATGCAAGGTGTATCCCACCACCGTGTGCCACACCATGTCCACAGTACAACCCATCCCACCCTGTCCTGTGGTCAGCGCTGCCACTATTTGTGTATGCTTTGTTGGTGCACTAATTAACGATACCTGCCGGGCGCTCTAGCACCCGGGCCCGCAGATATCTTCACAAAGGATCCACTGATCCACGATGTCCTGGACTCCGCTGGGGCTGTCGTCCTTTAGGGGTGGTCCCACCCTGAAGGCAGTCTCTCTCACTACTAAGTAAGCCTGGTCCCAGACCTCTCACCGGGGTATTCAGCTTACGCTGTGTCCCTCACTCTTTCTGCAGTACTAAAGGGGCAGGGTCCCTATACTAGGCCCTTTCCCTATAGCAGCCCCAAGCTAATTTCTGACTCAGGGCCTAGCTGGGGCCTAGGGGTTTTTCTGGTTTAGTGCAGAGGCTACTTGCCTCTCTGCACCTGCATCTCCTTCCCCTATCCTCTCCTGGCACCTACTGACCTTCCTTCCTCTGCACGCAAAATGTATCTCTCTCCTCTGGAGATCTGGCCACTCCATTGGCTCCCTGATATCAGGTGGTTAGCAGCACCAGGGGCTTCTCGGTGTTGTAGTTCCCCATGGAGCCTTCTATCATTGCGGCCGCGTGCGCGAGCTGCACTGGGCATGCGCGACAATGTAATGCCGCCAGCTTTGTTCTGCACATGCGCGACCCTACACAAGATGAGGGCGCCCTGCTGAGAAGACCACCAGAGATTTGGCGATGCAGTCGCCGCTCCGATGCTGCGCCGGCGCCTGCAGCACACTATGCCCGCTCCCCCGCTGTAGCGGATGTAAGGGGGAAGAAACCAGGAACTGGGGAACACGAAGGGGCCAGGGCTACACCCGTCTCTATCCCTGCTTCAGTTCTAGTTCCTATCCCTGTTGCCAGACCTCTGCTTGTGACCCTGACTATGCCTCTGGCTACCTGTCTCGAACTTCTGCGTGTGACCCAGTGTACGGAACCTTTGCCCCTGCCTTGATCCCTGCATGTAACCCCTATTTTGTCTTCTCTACCTGCCCTACGGTTTCAGCCACTGGGATCCTATTTCTGCAGTAGCGCCCCTTGACACCAGTCTTGATCTGGGATTAACCTTGTCGACATTAATTTTGTTTATGTAAAAATATAAAACAGAACATGTACACATGTGATTCATTGTGTGGTTACGTGGACTAAATATTACACTACACCACTGGAATGTTTACCATTGCATTAATTATAAGTAAGTTATTTTTGAAATGTGTATGTTAGTGTCGGTATATTGGGCTATTTTGAAACTTTTACGTTTGTAACTACAATAAAAAAAAATAATGCAAAATACAAGTACCTTGATGTAATATTAGACAAAAAAAACCCCACTCAAATATAACTTTCCAATATCAGAAATTAAGAAATGAATGCAACTATCAAAATTTATATTATTTCAAATGTGTTGCTATGGTGAGAACTAGGGTAACTAATGCATCATGATATTTCACCTTGCTCTCTTCAGCTTGCTTTTTCGTCTTGTTCCCGTGAGCTTGCTGCCTTGCTTTGCTCACGTCAGGTTAAATGAGAAATAGAATTAGCACTGAGCATTAAAAGATGCACATATGATTATGGAATGACGTTCATATCAAGTTCGGCATTTAAGGCTGTGTTTTTCACTTATCCCTGTGCCAAAGATCTCTCTGCAAGGTCTCAGGTGGCGCACGTCTACTTGCAATCTGCATAAAATGTAAAATATATCTATGGTTTTCTGGGTATGCACCTTAACCCTGGCTGTGCTCAGAGCTGTGACCATGCAGCAAGCTTAAGCCTATAGGGAACCATGTTAAAAATGGTTATTGAGGCAAAAAGTGACACTGTGTGCTCATTTGCATGTCATTTCCCAGAATCCCTTGCTGCAGTGGAAGTGCTGTATGCTGGGTGATAATGGGGAAAGGCGGGGTTGCAGACCTGCCTAAGACATGCAGATGAGCATACAGCTATATTTGCATATATATATATATATATATATATATATATATATATATATATATATATATATATATATATATATATGAATAAATATATAGATAGGTTAAAAAAAAACTAATTAACTCATTAGGATAATTTGTTATTATTGTTTGTTTTCAGAATTAACCTTGTGGCTCCATTAAGGTTGCATCACAAAACAATTGTAATACAATTTGAGAGTAAATTACACTTTGCATGTCAGTGTTAAGAAATTTTCGGTAGCATCAGTTGAGGAGTAAAGACAAGTTTGAGTATTGGTGTCCACTCTTCTGCAATATCTGTAATAGTTAGCTGTCAGTATGGAATTCCACGACTAGTGCTTCTATTTATTTTCAGTGTTGCTGTTTTGACCTCTGCCAAATTAAGGTCATGGGTTAGTTAAGGAGGAATTAGGATCCTGCCCAAGCAATGCAGTAAACCCCTAAGTTTACTTGAGGAAATCTTTGCTCTAGCGTTGGCTTCTCCATCACTACTTTGTGTTTTCATCAATTAGTCTGTGTTCTCAACCATGTAGGCAGTTCCAAGAGGGCAATTTCGGTACTTTTCAGACTATTTATGTATATTTACTGTCAGAAACCTCAGAGATGTATCCGTGTAGCACAACATAATATTTGTATATATTTGCAATGCCTCTTAAAGAAAGCTTAAGAAATGTAATACAAGTGTACTCTTTGACAAGCTACTATGACTTTCTTTCATAATGATCATATTTTCAGCTATATTTTCTTCGCGTAGAATATTCCAAGGCTTTTATTGTTTTGCTTGAATAGAAAAGCTAGGTTAAAAGCAGAAAAGCAATGAACAAAATGGCCTTGAATGAAATAACTGAATGCAATGATTATAATGTATAAAACTTCACATCAAAATATGGCAGAAATTAAACAATGTGTGAATGTGTGCCATATTTTGATGCTAAGTTTCCCCACATCATGTACGCTTTCATTCAAGGACAGATTTTCAGAAATTGCAATAACGTTCAACTCTTTGAGGTCAATCAACAGTACTAAAGCCTCTCTGCTGCAAAACGGGGGCAAATAACAGCATATTTATCAAAAAAAGAGAATCCAGTAAAAGCTTTTTTACTTTAAGAAATCTGGTGCAATTCTTTTCCATAGCTGTGCAACAAGAAGACTCTAGTAAGTAACACTGTTACAGAGCTACTGTAGGCGTAGTTGTGTCATGTGTGTCCAAAAGAATGCCAACATTTTTGCAATGTAATAGTTAATGAGTTTCATTTACAACCCTCATTCATGACTGGTTGAGAACAAGAGAATCTTCCGTACAGGTCATGGTCTCCTTTGCCACCTATTACTCAATTTCCCAAGATTCAACTAGGGAAGGGCAGTCTTCACCTCAGTTCGTGTATATTGTGAATGCACAAGTGCCTATAATCACAGCTATTACATTGAATATTTGGATTGTGTTTGCAAAGTCACTGTGTGGCAGGATGGCCTCGCAGTGGGGTCAGGAAGAGACCCAAACAGTGGGTAAGGTTTTAACTTCAGTGGTTTATTTTCCACAATCTGACAATTAATAGGCAGACCATCCCTTTAAGGAAAACAAACCATAAAATAAAACTCTACTCCCTTTGGGAGACTACCTATACAGTAGGTCCCTAGCTATTCCCCCTGCGTAGCTAGCCTACTTCCAGGTCAAAAAATATTATGCAAACATCTGGCATGAAAATATAAAAGTTTTTATCTGGGTTTGGGGAACTCTGCCCCAAGAGAGTCCAAGTAATCCCTTCTGCAGGGTTGGAAGGCTGGTTCCTCGTAAACAGGTCTGTGTCCAGCAGGCTTGTGTCCGCTCGTAGCAATCCTCTGTCTTGGGGACTAGAGCCTCCGGTGTCCTTCCTGGATTGGAATTATCTCTCTCACTTCCTGCTCAGGTCTGGCACCTTATACGGCAGTTACAAAAAACACAGAAAAACATACAGTACAAACAATGATTCCGTGGCGCCCTGACAGATATAAACCTGACAGAAAAATGTAGTCCCATGAATCAAATGATGATAGAGGATAAGATCCACAGTCCACAATGTCCCGTTCTTTTTAGTTAGGAGACTGATCTGGAAATGAAAACAAAACAACCATTGCGCAGTACCCTGTGGTCAGTTTTGCACACCCCCACCGTTGCTAGCTACTTACTTAAAAGTAGATTAAAATGGGCCTCAAAAGGTTTCTTTGCTCTCCTCGCGGTTGGCTCCGACTTGTTCCTGCTGCTGGTGACGTAGTCCTTACTTCCAGCGTCAGCACCACCATAAACCGAGTGGAGACAAGAATGGGCGCCAATAGTGTGATATCATAACATTTATTACTAAAAATATCAGGGTTAAAAACATGCACTCACATGCCGTATTGCCCTATGCGTGTCCTACAATGTGCCGTCCGCTTACATGGGAGGATGCCGAGGGATTGCAGGAGGAGTCTGGATTTGGCGTGGATCCCCGCTTCGTGGCCGCGACTCGGAGCGCCTAGTACCTCCTCCGATGACGTTCCCCGCCTATCGACCTCTCCTCCTCTCAATGGGTATGCACGTAGCAGCACGTCCTGGAAGCTTCACCCTACGCGCGTTTCGTGACTCTGACGTCACTTCTTCAGGGGTAATGGAGCAGTGGGGTCACTGGAGGTTATTTGTACCCTTGTGACTGGCTAACAAGGGATTCCCATTGGATAATAATCCTCACTGGGAACTCCTACTAGTTATTCACTTGTGGATGATGAAGGGCAATGCAGCTGACTTAACCACTTCATGTCCGGATGGTAACAAACACCTTATACATATATCCCAGCATAATATGAATCATACATATAAAAATGGCAGTACAGGCTACAGTAAATATAATCTATAGCCAATACAGCTACTAATAAAAGATACATCATATAAAAAACATTAAAAAAATAATAACTAGCAACATTGTGGCTTTTAACCGCAATCATAGTTTTAATGATAGCTATTGGGCTAACTCCCTGCCAGTGCCAGCATAGAGGACCCAGAGATGGAAAGAGAAAAAAGATTAATTAAAACATCAGATAACCTGGTTTTGCAATATCCAACATCAGCAGTATACAGACCTAACTATCCCTCAAAAATGCTGCCAGGTCAAATTCAATATTAAGTCCTTTCGGGGTCATGGTTTTAAGGGTATATATCCAGTAGCTTTCGCGTCTGGATATAAGATTTATTTTATCACCCCCCCTCCAATTCTGCTTGGGACATTCAATCCCTTTGCAAATTAACCCTTCAGGATTTTGCCCATGCTTACTTTTAAAGTGGCTGGAGACACTATGTGTCTCCAGACCCCTTTTAATATTGTAAACATGTTCTGCAAGACGTCGTTTCAATGGTCTACCTGTTCGCCCTACATATTGCACTCTAATGTGTCCACATGGGCACTCTAACAGGTAGACCACAAAAGCCGTCTTGCAGGAGATGAATGACCTAATGGGGAATTTAGTCCCAGTAACATTAGATTGGAAATTATTACATTTGGAGCTATACCCACAGCCAATACACTTACCATATGTGAAAAATCCATCCAATTCCTTTAACCATGTTGTATTATGTGCTTTCATGGAATTGAACGGACAGCTCGGGATAGTTTAAGTTTTAGATTGTCAGCTTTTTTAAAAACTATCTGAGGGTGCTTGGGTAGGATTGATTTCAGGATTGCATCACCCTGTAGGATGCCCCAATGTTTCTTAATTATTTGTGTTATTTTATTAGACATTCCATTATATTTAGTAATGAAGGGAATAAACTCCACACCATCTAATCGTTTTGATCTCTTGTTATCCATACAAATAAGGTCATCTCTATTTACACTTTTTACAGTTTCCAATGCCCTCACAACCTTATTGGGATTATATTCTCTCTGGATAAATTTATCCTTAAGATCATTGGCCTGCATCTCAAATATCTCTGGTTGAGAGCAATTTCTTTTGGTTCTTAAGAACTGGCCCTTTGGAATATTATTAATCCATCTATGGTTATGATGGCTAGATGCCAAGAGGTAGGTATTGGCATCTACCTTTTGTAAAATGTCTTAGTCTCGATAGACCCTTTCTCAATGAATAATGTGAGATCTAAAAAGTCTATACTTGATGGGCTTGTGTTAAATGTGAATTTTAAATTCATATTGTTGTTGTTCAGATATGTTTTGAACTTCCCTAGATCTTCTGCGCCTCCACCCCAGATACATAGCACGTCGTCTATATAGCGTTTCCATAGTACAAGGCTCGCCCCAAATGGGCCGCCGGATTGGATGTATTCCTCCTCCCACATGCCCATAAAAATGTTGGCATAACTGGGGGCGAACCTTGTACCCATGGCAGTGCCACATATCTGGAGGTAGAAGCTATTGTCGTAACTGAAATAGTTATGCGTAAGGATATAGTGTATACCCTCTAATATAAATTCTCTGAATCCCTGTTCAAGACTGTCATCTTGATTTAACACCCTTCTAATTGCTCTGATACCTAGGTCATGATTAATGATGGTATACAGAGACGTCACGTCACACGTGACCCAAATGTACGTGTGACGTGACGTCTCTGTATACCGTCATTAATCATGACCTAGGTATCAGAGCAATTAGAAGGGTGTTAAATCAAGATGACAGTCTTGAACAGGGATTCAGAGAATTTATATTAGAGGGTATACACTATATCCTTACGCATAACTATTTCAGTTACGACAATAGCTTCTACCTCCAGATATGTGGCACTGCCATGGGTGCAAGGTTCGCCCCCAGTTATGCCAACATTTTTATGGGCATGTGGGAGGAGGAATACATCCAATCCGGCGGCCCATTTGGGGCGAGCCTTGTACTATGGAAACGCTATATAGACGACGTGCTATGTATCTGGGGTGGAGGCGCAGAAGATCTAGGGAAGTTCAAAACATATCTGAACAACAACAATATGAATTTAAAATTCACATTTAACACAAGCCCATCAAGTATAGACTTTTTAGATCTCACATTATTCATTGAGAAAGGGTCTATCGAGACTAAGACATTTTACAAAAAGGTAGATGCCAATACCTACCTCTTGGCATCTAGCCATCATAACCATAGATGGATTAATAATATTCCAAAGGGCCAGTTCTTAAGAACCAAAAGAAATTGCTCTCAACCAGAGATATTTGAGATGCAGGCCAATGATCTTAAGGATAAATTTATCCAGAGAGAATATAATTCGAAAAAGGTTGTGAGGGCATTGGGAACTGTAAAAAGTGTAAATAGAGATGACCTTATTTGTATGGATAACAAGAGATCAAAACGATTAGATGGTGTGGAGTTTATTCCCTTCATTACTAAATATAATGGAATGTCTAATAAAATAACACAAATAATTAAGAAACATTGGGGCATCCTACAGGGTGATGCAATCCTGAAATCAATCCTACCCAAGCACCCTCAGATAGTTTTTAAAAAAGCTGACAATCTAAAACTTAAACTATCCCCGAGCTGTCCGTTCAATTCCATGAAAGCACATAATACAACATGGTTAAAGGAATTGGATGGATTTTTCACATGTGGTAAGTGTATTGGCTGTGGGTATAGCTCCAAATGTAATAATTTCCAATCTAATGTTACTGGGACTAAATTCCCCATTAGGTCATTCATCTCCTGCAAGACGGCTTTTGTGGTCTACCTGTTAGAGTGCCCATGTGGACTACAATATGTAGGGCGAACAGGTAGACCATTGAAACGACGTCTTGCAGAACATGTTTACAATATTAAAAGGGGTCTGGAGACACATAGTTTCTCCAGCCACTTTAAAAGTAAGCATGGGCAAAATCCTGAAGGGTTAATTTGCAAAGGGATTGAATGTCCCAAGCAGAATTGGAGGGGGGGTGATAAAATAAATCTTATATCCAGACGCGAAAGCTACTGGATATATACCCTTAAAACCATGACCCCGAAAGGACTTAATATTGAATTTGACCTGGCAGCATTTTTGAGGGATAGTTAGGTCTGTATACTGCTGATGTTGGATATTGCAAAACCAGGTTATCTGATGTTTTAATTAATCTTTTTTCTCTTTCCACCTCTGGGTCCTCTATGCTGGCACTGGCAGGGAGTTAGCCCAATAGCTATCATTAAAACTATGATTGCGGTTAAAAGCCACAATGTTGCTAGTTATTATTTTTTTAATGTTTTTTATATGATGTATCTTTTATTAGTAGCTGTATTGGCTATAGATTATATTTACTGTAGCCTGTACTGCCATTTTTATATGTATGATTCACATTATGCTGGGATATATGTATAAGGTGTTTGTTACCATCCGGACATGAAGTGGTTAAGTCAGCTGCATTGCCCTTCATCATCCACAAGTGAATAACTAGTAGGAGTTCCCAGTGAGGATTATTATCCAATGGGAATCCCTTGTTAGCCAGTCACAAGGGTACAAATAACCTCCAGTGACCCCACTGCTCCATTACCCCTGAAGAAGTGACGTCAGAGTCACGAAACGCGCGTAGGGTGGAGCTTCCAGGACGTGCTGCTACGTGCATACCCATTGAGAGGAGGAGAGGTCGATAGGCGGGGAACGTCATCGGAGGAGGTACTAGGCGCTCCGAGTCGCGGCCACGAAGCGGGGATCCACGCCGAATCCAGACTCCTCCTGCAATCCCTCGGCATCCTCCCATGTAAGCGGACGGCACATTGTAGGACACGCATAGGGCAATACGGCATGTGAGTGCATGTTTTTAACCCTGATATTTTTAGTAATAAATGTTATGATATCACACTATTGGCGCCCATTCTTGTCTCCACTCGGTTTATGGTGGTGCTGACGCTGGAAGTAAGGACTACGTCACCAGCAGCAGGAACAAGTCGGAGCCAACCGCGAGGAGAGCAAAGAAACCTTTTGAGGCCCATTTTAATCTACTTTTAAGTAAGTAGCTAGCAACGGTGGGGGTGTGCAAAACTGACCACAGGGTACTGCGCAATGGTTGTTTTGTTTTCATTTCCAGATCAGTCTCCTAACTAAAAAGAACGGGACATTGTGGACTGTGGATCTTATCCTCTATCATCATTTGATTCATGGGACTACATTTTTCTGTCAGGTTTATATCTGTCAGGGCGCCAGGGAATCATTGTTTGTACTATATGTTTTTCTGTGTTTTTTGTAATTTGTTGTTCATGCTCTGTATACAGTACATGCCTTGTGGATAGGCTTGTTATATTCCTAAGGCAGCCATTCCCCACTCTATCACATTAGTCTGTGAGGGATCACGTGTAGGGTCTCCCATAAAGGGGATCCTCCTTTGTTTGTAGAGCACCTATTTATTTTACTTAGTATATAGGTTAACATTTATAGGTTTGAGCGCTGATTATATGTATTTAGTTTAATTTTTTCACCTTATACAGCAGCCTTAACTCAGCCCTGATTGCCCAGGTATCTCTGACTAGGTTAATTCTCTGACCGCTGGTTTCAGTCATCACAGCTATGTTTCCAAGGCATAATTATCAGATAACACCTTCACCCTGTCCACACACTGTCTTATGCTTCAGCTTCCTGACCCTGTTTGCCATTTGAAAACGCATAAAAAACTCCATTTAATTAACATTACAGTTACTTATCTCCATCACCTGCTTTCCTCTTGCATATCATTATGCACGCATGAAATTACAAACACATGTATTTCATATTGTCATATTATCTTTCAAGACTTTGCTTAAAAGTAGGATCATCTATCTACCTACCTACCTATCTATTTATCACAAATAAAAAGATCACTTGTGATCACATTCACATGTCTTAGGTTGAGTCCCCTGTGCCACTGACCACGTCCATGCTTGGAGAGCGGTGACATCACCAACTCTCCAAGCATGAGCACCGGGTGTCCTTGCTATTTCACAAGAGCACGTGGGGGGAGGGATGGGTGTTGCAGGCAAGCTGAGTGCGGTTCAAAGTCAGATATTTTTTTTACGCAAGCGCCTAGTGTGGGTAAGCACTGTGCCCGCGCACGAGTGCGCGCGCTCCACGTGAGCGTGGACATAAAAAAATTTAATAGCCAGAGGCAACCTTGCCAAGCACCGCACGGTCAGCGCGCTCAGCGGCACAGGGGACCCAGCCTTAGACTGGTCTGCAACCCTGCTTTTCGCCATTATCACCTAGCATACACTGTAGCAAGGGATTCTCGGAAATTACATGCAATTGAGTATGGTAGGTGATAATGGCGAAAAGCAGGGTTGCAGACCTGTCTAAGACATGTGAATGTGCTCACAAGTGATCTTTTTATTTGCTATATGCTTTACGGTGGAGGTTTTTTAGTCACCTTTTTCACCCACCACAAATGATCTAATTGTGATATTATATACACCCACACACACACCAGAACAGACAATATACCTTGACTGGGTAATTAATGTATATGGGTGGAGTCTTTCAAGACCACACAAGAGTCTTCATGCAGTTAGAAAAATAGGAGAAGAGCTCCAGGCAAAAACAAACAGTGAGAGGTGGAAATCCCTGCCTGGGGTAATCTACAGTATAAGCCCTCCGCTATCTGAATGCATTCTCCTTGTCTAAACCATTCATTCTGGTTTTCTGATCAACGGGTAAATCATTTCGCAGATTAAGAACTCCCTGCTTAATATAAATACTGGTACAGTATATGGTACTGTTTATGCAGTCATTTTTTTATAAAAAGTGGCTCATTATTAACTTAAATATGTGAACTATGCACATAATTGTGACCATGTTATCAACTCTATACCAAGAGAGACAATGTTTAATGTCTTTAAGCTTGACTCACATCGCATACTCGGTTTCATCTACATTTTCCTGGACACAATTGTGGATAAAGTTGGCTGCCATAGTAAATGCAAACACAATTATGTATTTCTATGTGATCTATGCATAGAATTATTTACACTGAACAAATATGTGTCTTACTGTTTTAGTAACTCATGGAGGACCTAATGGGGTTCAATTACAAATTAAAATGCGTATTTTATGAGGACACCAGAATAAAAGCTTGTAAATAATGATGTTTTTTACTATCCCTCCTTCTCTCTCTCTCCCCTTTACACTTCCTCCACTGTTCTCTCCCCCCCCCGCTCTTTCTCCCCCCCCTTCCCTCACTCTCTTTCTACTCCATCCCTTGGGCTACGCTTATAGTGCCGACGACGGCAACGCGACGGCAGGCTATGGTCGCTGGAAAAATCAAATTGCGATGACTTCCAGCTATCGCGACAAAGCCGTTGCGTCGCGCTTACTATAAGTGCACGCGACGGCTGCAATGCACTTGTTTTGACGCAACGTCGCTGTCGCCGGCACTATAAGCGCAGCCCACTCTCCCCCTCCACTCTTCCCTCACTGTTCTCTCATTCCCCACATCTCTTTCCTTTAATACCTTGTGATGTAATGAACTCTTTCCGCCTCTCTTTTCTACAGCATTATTTATTTCTCCTCACATGTCAACTGACTTCCTCTCTTTCCTTCTTTGTCTGTTTTCTGTCTAAACTTTATAACTCATACAGGGACCCCTATAAGCTCATATTGAACCCCCAAAATAACCACAACATATATATATATATATATATATATACAGTATATATAAATATATATATGCGCATAAGTGTCAAAGAGGAGTGCTACTGAGCATGGCAATATATATTTAAAACCAGAGACAGAACATGAAACACAGACAATGGATGTCGCACTGGGCTCTGTCTGTGTTTCATGTTCTGTCTCTGGTTTTAAACTTTATAACTTCCTGATTCTCCATATCTGCCACAAGGCTATATAAAATAATATTATTGATGAGCACACACCAGATACATATGGACATACAGGAACTACAGATGAAGATTACCCTCCAGGTGTAGGTTATGTCTCAAAGGGACCTAGATGGCAAAGGGAAATTATCTCCACAAAGCCCACGAGAACATTTTTACAATCAACCTCCTCCTGTGATAATAATAAGTGATCGAGAAACAGTGCATATTATAACATCTACATGCAAATATTTCGCTTTTCAGACCTAATTCCAGTAAATGATCAGTTCCCTGGAGTTTAAAGCAGTAAGGGATTTTGCTAAAAAAAAAATCAGAGGGGTTTTTTTGCCTATTTTTTTGCGATTTGAGGGACATCAATAGAAGTGAAAAATATTACAATGATTTGTTGTGCATGTGTCAATCAATACAATATAACTATGTAGAAGGCAGAACATTTAGAAAACAAATGCACCATTTCCTTTCCTTAATACAGACTCTTAAGCATTTGTTTCTTGTTTCTTTCATAAACCTAGGAAAGGCACTGTGCCTAAATAAAATTAATTCTAAACTGATTAAAGGTTGGGGAAACTTTAGAAAGATGTATACAATATGTGTGATGAGAAACAGGAAGGCAGATAGTCTTTACTAAATGAAGTGTCTTTTTAATAAAAAAAAGAAAGTGCAAATACAAGTGTAGCTAAAATATAGTGATTGCCCCAAATACCATAACAATGTGATCACTGGTTTTACAGTAGAAAGACCTTGATGAAGCCTTCAGTCTGTGTAGCTGACTCACAAATAACACAGGGACAACCCAGTCCTTAGAGTATTTTTTATTTTTTTTTAAAAGGTTATGGGTTAAAATGAAAGGTCTGTTTCATCTAATTCACCCACCACTATTCTGAGTCAAGCTGCTGTTATTCTTCTCAGCTGTTCCACACGCTGCTTCTGCTCTACTCTTCCAGGCTGTCTCCCTACTGGCCCTGAGGCTACAGCTGTAGGGAGGATAGACTGCACACAACTGTCTGTGTGAGACTGACTGAGAGTGGGAGGGTGGTTACTTGGGAGGGAGAAGTGATTCAGATGATGGGAGGTGACAGAGAAGGCTGGGGGAGGAGGATGTGAAAGATATATGAGTAGGAGCGAGATGATAGAGGAACTATACAGTAGAAAGGAGAGGGCGGGAACATGGAGCAGAATGGGACAAGTTGGGAGGGGTAGTGGGCGATCTGGAGCGGGGAAAAAGATGAGTGTGGGAGGGAAAAGAGAGGAGGAGTGAACTTTGAATCTGCTGCGATACCATGAGACAAGTGCTCATGAAGGCAGAAAACAAGGCACCATATAGATGTGGCTGTGCATCCTTCTTGCTGTGCACACACTATAGTGGCACATCTCAGGAGGACATGCATTGGCTCTAAAGAGAACTCACATGCTGCTTGTTGAAGACAGGGAGAGAAACAGCCTAAAAGCCTGATCTGGGACATTCATACCGCAGCTGCTGGCTTTACATCTAAATGACCGGGCTGCTGCCCCCCTGAAGGATTTCATGAGCTTTTCCTAGGACTAGATTTTCCTCAACCCGTTGCTAATTATAGCTATTTCTGCACTTGATCCAAGCTTATCAGATGCGTGTGCTCTAAATCCCAGTTATTGGTGAAGCCTTATCCGAGCAAAGGGGATTTAAAAATACATCTACAGTGAGGGATTGAACGTCAAGCTGTCTTCAGCACCTCTCACAGGTAATATACAAATTGCAAACACATCACATTTATGTCATGTTAATTCATGTAAATGATCAGTTCCCTGGAGTATAAAGCAGTAAAGGATTTTGCTAAAAAAAAAAAAAATCAGAGGTTTTTTTTTCTGTTTAGAGGGATCACATCCACACATTGTGATTACATTTGACCACTCAGTGTGTGGATGTGATCCCTCTAAACCTACAAGAGCAAGAACTAATGGGACTAGTTGATCTGATGTGTGTCTGCTATCAATGGTTGGCATAGTGTGGGGTCTGCATCATGCTCCAGTGGGGTTTCTGGGGAGGTGGTTAAGGGTGGTCAGGTGGTCAGTTAGTAACAGTATATGTGTGTGTATATCTGTGTGTGTATGCGTGTGTGTGTATATATATACATAATACACTTATAAAACAATATACATATAAATATATAATATATATATATATATATATATATATATATATATATATATATATATATATACATATACACACATTATATTATTATATATTGCGCTACATGTGCGATGTATTTTTTTGAAAAAAAAATCTAACGAAAAAGACTGCTATATATATATATATATATATATATATATATATATATATATATAGATTATATATATATATATAAAAATTAACATCTTAACATAAAAATGTGGCTGACATATATTATCTTAGCAGTAATTGTGTGATAATGATACAAGTGTTATTTTCAATATTTTTTTTTTATAGCTTGCTTGCACTCAGCAATGTGCTGTTAGAATCCTCCCCAGAAATAACAGCTTGTGATCAGCAATTAGCAATATAAATAGAAATGTTTGTGTCCTCTGCATGATCGTTGTAATAGCATCAGGTCCGAGGAGTATGTAATGTAAGCATTTACACGCACAGACTTTTACAGATGACTCGCTGACTAGAATGTCTATGATAATAATCAGCATAATCTGTTACATTAGCAGCTATAAATGGAGATGATGTAGAATGATGCAGTGATATTTAGTGACTATGTTTACCTAGATCAGATTTACTGTATGTACTGAATGCTGTGTTGTTTTGGAATGTGATCCAAGTTGCCTCCAGTACCAGTAATGGGCAGGAGCATCATGTCATCATCACTGGAGTTTATTTGTGTTATTCTATATTTAGAGCTGGTATTAGCATCGCAAATATCATGAGAAACAAACGAGGAACTGGTTACAGGGTTTCTGGGAAACAGAAACTGCACTACCACTTGGAAACGGGTTTACTAGGACCTTTACATTAATAGACATCTGCTATAATGAAAGAAGCAATCCAAGGGCACATTAAAAAAAATAGCCCGCCCCTCCCCACTTCCCAAGTCAGCAGGTCCCTTTCATTTTACTGGATATAGATCCATGTTGGTCTTTCTCCCTCCTAATAGAGGTAAATGAGAATTGTAATCCTAATAGAGGTATATTAGTATTTTATCTGGTAGTGTTAGGACCTGTGAACTGGGTCTGCCTTGTCGTGGCTCGCAAGCTTACAACGCTTTGGCCAAAGGGTTAAACTAAATGACCCTTTTTCAAGTGAATATATAAGTATTTTACTGTGTATTTTTTTCCATATTGGATGTAGCATTGGGTTTCTCTGTTGCTTGTTGTATACATTTGCCACGGTCAATAGCTCTCCTTTTTGACACTTATATACATATATTTTGGGGGGGCTCAGGGGTTCCCAAAAAGAGCTTGCTGGGGTTTTGTGTGTTGTTTATTAAAAAAAATAGTTTTAATGCAGTCTTTTATTAACTTTATTGAAAACTAATTACCTAAGCTGCCACTCGATCCGTTCTTCTGTAAATGGCCAGGAAAGATCCTGCTTCCTAGGGTTCACTAAATGGCGCCTTTCAGTTTCAATCAATCCTTCAGTCAGTGTAACTCAGCAGCTACAATGTATTCTTAATAACAAGTTACCCATAAGGTAAGATTATCAATTGTTACAGTGTGCAGCTCAAACTGCTGGGAATATTGGCAACAAATATATCCCAAACAGGAAAGTGTTGCAAAGATCTTGAACTGCTGGGGAGGTGGGTTAAAACCTGCTGTAGAAATCAAGGGATGTGTATTATATTAAAACGCATTTAAAATGGCATTGAGTCTAATTAAAAAAAATATATAGTTAATATTATCTAATACTACATAACTAATTTCTTTTTAAAAACACACATGTTGGCTATTGCATACTGTAGATTGCCCCTTTAAATGTTACACGCAGGAGTTGGTTATTCTTTTTCCATTTGTATCCCTTACCCTGACAGCAAATGGGTTAACAAAATTAACCTATTATCTTGCATACAAAGGTGCTAAATAAGAAATCTGTTGATGCCCTTATCCTAATTTTACGTTTTGTTTTTTGAAAAAACTGACTATTTAGGAGGGAAACCGATTTTAACATGTCATTCCATGGCAGTTTTTGTATTGGAGACTCTGGTGAGCCTGTGTCAAGTTTGTGGCTAATAATGTTTGTTATTGTTATACAGTGTTGACACTGTACACAGCGCCAGTACATACTGTATGTGCCACCAACCGTGTCAATGGGAAGCTGTGCCCTCTAGGGCCCAACATGGAACACTCTGTATTGTTCTGGAATGCACTGCAGACTCCTCCAGCACTGAAAGTGAACACATAACAAACACATCCTTTACCATAGGTGTTGACGCTGTGCACCTATGTGTCCGCATGCCATCCGCATGCCATATCATCTCCTGTTTTGATGATATCATATCAAAGTAAAAGGACCATTTGTGGGGATCTTGACAGAATATGGTCTGCATGAAGACAAATCTTTTGAAGCTAGCTAAGTAATTTCAGACACTTTAGATAGGAGAATGGCCTGTTTCACATCATCTTTTCAAAGTTTTCTGCCCCAGCTGCCCTCTTATCTTGAGTAAGAACCAGAAGAGCTTTAGTGCACCACAGTAAATCTCCATCAACGTTTTAAAGCAGCCAGACTGCATTGGGATTAGGAAAGCGTTGTAATTATTGGAGGTCTTCAATATTTTTGCACCTATCTAGTATTAATCATGCCCATATAGTTTTATGTTGCATTAAGTACATTGTTAAGTATGCCTTAAACTTGATATGCTTTCTTCCCAAATTTTCCATTTCATTCAGTGGCCCTCTCAATGCTTATATTTTCTTCCAATGGCCCTCCAGCAACCATTCATGTCTTGCATCCTTTCCTACAGTATGTGCATAATGTTAACCAAGTAAACACCAAAGCCTAGCATCAGTAAACAAGCGTATGTTAAGCTAATAAAAAATACTACTTTTCTGGGCACATGTTGCTAGAATAACAGCAATGAGATGCAGTGACTACTAGAATATACACCTACAATTTTGGTGAATTAGAGAGAATTAGAGAGCAGAGCAAGTGCATCCTACAGGAAGCTGAGGTTTGTGGAGATGGCACTTAGGCTAGAAATAAACATCTCCCAAACCAGACGATGGCACCTAGTGATTGAGGTTAAAGTAATGATTGTGTTTTTTGGGGTCTGTTTATTCTGGATGACTTGAATGATACTGACCGCTGTTATGCCAAAACTGCCCTTGTCTAGCCTTCTCAATGGATGTGGTGTGACCACTGTGTACGTTTCTAACGAAGGATTAATACAGGTCAGGATTAGCACTGATATTGCAGTAGAAGCTATTCTTGGACACATCATGAGACATGAAACTAATCCAATGCAAACACAATCAAGAGTAAATCCTTTTATATTGCACGTCCCACTAGCTGCAAAGGGATTAGTAGTCGTGAATTAATATATGCTGCTGAGCTCATGTACAGTATAGTTAAAGGAGGTTAGACACTCAGGTTATTCCATTCATCTCAACAATAATGTGTATCTGCATGAGTTTCATTGTCAGGCACATCTTGCAATGGCCCTCTGGGTAACTAGGTGTAAATTGCTCTTCAAATGTGTTTTTTTTTATTGCTTGTTGGTTTCAAAGGTGCAATTGCTCCCAAAAACATGAAAATGACAGAGCACAATAGTCTAAACATAGTCAGCATTCTGTTTTTATTTTGTTGACATTTCTCTTTCCAACTGGATGTTCCTTTAATAGACGGCATACCATTGCTTTACATTAGGCAGCAATTGTTTTCTATCATATCCGATTGCGTCTATAAAATATATAATTTAATGGAGAATGAATGGACCACTGATAAATATGCAAACATGCAATATACACAGATCTTTAATAGGACTTGTCTGTGTAGCGGCTGATACACTTTCATGTAACGTCCTAAAACCCTTTGTGTCTATCACACTGATACAACCCTCCCCATCCCCCCCAGAAATTCTGGCATTGGGGGTCCCCAAAGGTCAGGGGACCACGGATCAGCTCTGGGGGACGCCAAGGTTCAGGCACAATTAAAAAAAGGGTGAAATAGGGACTGCTGCTTTCAAAATTTACAGAAATAATGCGTTACAGCTACAATAGCAGCATGGGACAGTATAGGGCTTTTTTTTTTTTGTGCTGCCATGAGCATAGTCAGGGTATTTTAGGCATCAGCAGCTCCCTGCTGTGCTCTGCTAGTGCATATGATCTGAAGCTGTTCAGCCATGCTGACAACCAGTATAGCAGTGCAAAATAGGGACTTCTCTGTTTTATGATTCATGTGCCTTAATATTAAAGAAAGTGTACAAGGGAGTACATAGAGCAACTGGCCAGGACATAAATATATAGGTTGGTTAGGGGAGATTAATTGAAAAGCTTTGCACTTAACCAGTAAAAAGCATTTCATTTATACTTAAGTTAATTAATTTAATGACATTGATATGTTGACGAGGGGTCTATGTGTGCACACATCCAACATATTTGAAAACAAACCTCATTTTCATTCAACTAAATCCATTGTATGCGGTTTGGGGCTTTGCAAATAGGCTATGATGTGCTTAGGGGCGTGAAGTTGTAAAAACCTGATGTAGAGATGTTCTGCCTTTATTGTTCTATATTTATATATGATTACGCTTAAAAACAAACAAAAAAAAAAAACATTAAACGTATGTCACCAGAAAGATGCCAGTATCTAGTAAATCTTTAATATAATAATAAAGCGATGAGCTTTATCACCACTAAGAGAACAATGCATGTGGATATCAGCATTGGGTTGCTGTAGTGACCTTATCGCCACTGTGCTTTAATGTATTGTGAGTGTATTTATTTTATAGTGAATGATTTGCTCTCTGTAATCCATTGCAAAGGCGTTGTCAGGACAGGAAACTATTTCATTGCCATACAGACCTACAACACATTCCCTAGCAAAGAACCAGTTTTGTTTTGTCCTAGTGACTTACGTTGACGCGCATATTCTACTAGTGTCAGACGAATAAACAGGCTCTTCCAGAAGTTTACAATGAACTGAAAAATGTACTTCCTGCATGTATTAAAAGCTCCTCTTTTTTACAGGCAGCACTGTGTTTGTTTGTAAAATACCACAGGTATGCGCATGCTATTTTAACAGGTGTGACTGTTTAGTGATGTAAAGCCTGTGGACTCTTTCAGTAAAGGAGCTGGGGAAGATCCTTCTGTTGATCAATGGCTATGTTTGGAATCACAGAAAAAAAAGAAAGCCCTAAGATCCTAACACCTGCATCATGCATTTCAAAACACCCCTTCAGTTTCTGACATTGATTTTCTTTTACGGGGTTGGGGGGAGGGGGGCCTCCAGAGCTGTACCAGGCTATTTTTGTTAGTTCCAACCCCTCCTCCCCAGTTATATACCCTTTTAGTTGCCAGTTTGCTTCCTAGATCTTCAGAGATGCCGTCTGCAGTCTTCCAGTAGGAAGAAGCAAAGTCATCCGTTGTTACTTCCTATTGGCCCACAATTAGGACTTCTCGAATGGGAGCTTTAACACCTGCAACAAAGTAGAACTTGGTGGTCTACAGAACTGAAAATAGCACAGTTCAAAATCTATAATAACAAAAGAGTAGGTGAGAGCTGCTTTAAAGCGGCTATCCAAGTGGCTGTTTTTGTTGTTGTTTTGTTTTACATTGGATTGAATCCATTGGATTGAATCCCATTAATTACAGCTCCGTGGACCACCTGCTTCTGGAGATACTTACCTCTGTATGGGGTGCTAGTAGCACCTCTATTATGATAGCGGGGATCACGTATTGGTCGATTTTTAGCTCCCGCGTCATGCAGGCCAATAGGAAGCCATGGCGTAATCAGTTTTCGATTCCTATTGGCTCACGTGACGCTGAAGCTTTAAACTTGCAGGAGATACCTGCACCCCATTTGAAAGTAAGTATCTTGGGAATCAGGGAGTCCCCGGAGTTGAAATTAATGGGGTTCAGCTCCGAAAACCCCTTGCTTCAATCCTACAGGTGCACTGACGAGTATTCTAAAACTTGCCTTAAACTTGCCTTGGAAAATCTGGGGCTATCACCAACAAGATCTAGGTACATGCTGGGTACATGCTGCAACATTTCAGTGACATTTCTGCAGAGACTAATGGCCCATCGGATTAAAACCGCAGGGTCCCTGGCAGTCCCATTCAGTTTGAACGGGACTGCCAGGGACCCCCGCTGTTAATCCGATGGGCCATTAGTCTGTCTGCAGAAATGTCACTGAAATGTTGCAGCATGTACCCAGCATGTACCTGGGTCTTGTTGGTGATTGCCCCAGATTTGTTTTAGAATACTCGTCGGCACTACAGTATGTTAAAAAAAAAATTTTTTAAAGTCCCGCTTCAATTGCTCCTTTAAGCCTAAATCTCAATGACACATTTCACAGAATATACATAACATGCTGCTCTTGTTAATTGGTAGCGGGGGAGCTTATATCTAAGGCTGTGCTTATAATGCCTTGTGACGCGACGTCACTCCAAAACAAATCAATTGACTCCGTCGCAAGCGCTTATAGTAAGCGTGACGGAGCGAATGAAAATTTGGAAGCCGGCTAAATTAGATTTTTTTAGTGACAGTCGCCACACGTGACCCTTCAGTGACATCACTGGCGACAGTCGCTAAAAAACAAATGACAACTTTCGCTGGTGGCGACAGCGACGGGTGACGTCATTGGTCGTGTCGCCGTCACCAGCACTATAAGCGCGGCCTAGGTTGTAGTAATCAAGTTTATGTTATTAATAAAGGAAAACAAACACTTCAAATCTGGGCTATTTTTAGTAGGACCCGGAAATATATTTTTACATCAATATTTTAGACTAGGAAACATAAAAGTAGAAATTGTCACTAATTGCTTGGTGACATATATATTAGAATATTTCTAATGACAAAGAGTAACCGTGTATGCCTGTTTGTATGAATTCGTAAACATGTAATGTTATGTATTCTGGATTTGCACAGATATGTAGATTCAGCTATGCTATCAGTTCAGGATTCCCTTGCTAATTTGCATATTATTAACCTGCCAGGTCCCCAGTTATGCATTATAATGAGCCTTCTCTGCAACTCTGCAGGGAAATGGAGGGTATATGTTAAATATATTTATTTTTTGATACGATGTTCCGCTTGTATGCATTTCAAAACATTATTACTTACATTCAAAGGAAGAGACAGTTTTAAAAAATGACTTCAAACCCCCAAATAATGTTTGTTTATTTATTAAATTGTAACACATTGGATGGGGTAGAGAAATAAGGGGGTGGGAAATGGGAAACAAATAATGTAGGGGAGGGGGGTGGGGGAGACGCGCATTACATTTGAGTATTAAAAAAATACTTTTAGAGACCAGGCATTCTACTGGCACCATGCAGACCAGTGTGATCAAATGAGAATTAAATGCAGCACTGGATTGCAGAAAAGACAAAGTAGCTAGAGGGTGAAGTCTTTGGGAACGGTGTACAATAAAGAGATGGATGCTGCATGCTTTGTATGCTTGCCATTAACCTTAAGGGGGTTAGTTTTGGGGTTGCAGACACTTACCTTCACCATTTATATGAATTAACATTGCACACTTGTTTTAGCACTCTACAAATAACGCCCACGGTTTGCGGAATCCACGGAGTGTATTGGTGATAATAAATCCCCAAAATGCGAATCGCCCTTTTTGAGATTGATCCACTGAAATCTGCAGATTGATCGGTCGATCCACTGCTGGTCCAAATTCGCCACAAACATACGCCCATCTCTACTTGCCATCTGGCAAGTGTGTTACCCCAACAGCCATTGCAGATAAACACTCGAGGTGACGAAGCCCCTGTTGAATGCTGAACTACATATGAACCATTATGACTGGTATTCATTGATGCTATATATAAACGTTTAATATATTACATGTTTCTGACTCTCTTGAATGGATGTCCAGAACCACAAGCTACTTCTTGCCTTGTATCAGTTAGTAAAGAGGCAATCCCTCCTTGGCCTTTAAGTGAAGTGTTGTGTGTAGATGGTGTTTAAGGGGTTACGCCAAGGGGATTAAGGATTTATAAATCTTTTTTTTTTTTTTTTAAGTTATTATGTGAAGATGGTGAGCTGGGACTTGTGATTCCCCCTGCCTGCTCCCTTTTGTGTGATGTCACTGTGTGTTCAGCGAGTGCTTGTACAGCCAGAACCCCCTCCCACCTCCCCATAACTTTATTGTCTGTGGGATAATGACTGTGTGGAATAGGGGTAAATAAAATACCTTATTGACACATACTTCCCCATTCAAAGGCCTCTAAGAAATTCAACTTGCAGTTCATTGTTATTGTTAATTATTATAATGAATGAATTGTCAATATTATGTGAGAGATCATATCTGTGCTGTTAGCATGGTTAGATTTATTTTAGGGAAGCCACTTAAGACTGTTACATTATTTACAAAAGGTTGCTTTCTGGCTTACCACATGGGATTGCACTTTTAATAAGATGCCGTATATTGTGTTTTATGTGTCAGCTTCAGATGTGGTAACTGTTAGCAGGAGGAATTATTGAGACAATGCACATATAATCATGGAATTATACATTTCTGTATCTCTTTCATTTTATTCTACTTTAGTGCCAGAATGTCATCAGATGTGCCTATCCCTGAATAGCAACATACATCAAACTTGATTAACAAGGCTTTTACATATATCACAAAAGCAAACAGAGCAGTTTTCTGTGTCATTGTTTTTTTGTCAAACCACACTTTTTATTGCCTTGACACATAAAACCCATTGTGTTCCCTTGTGAGCCAGAGACCAGTTGACAAACGAAAATGGTTTCTGAATGCTGTCAAAATGATTCCTGTCATGTCTAGACCGGGAGTCGGTCAGGAAAGGTGTTTAAACTGCTTCCATCAGCAGAAACGACTAAATCAACATATCGCAGGGCACTCTATTAATCCATGCTGTGCTTTTCATTTATTTATGCACACTTGAACCTCCTAGGACAAGAACATTGCCAATTCAATTTAAATTACAAATATTCAGCTACTGCACTCTAAATACTGTATGTTGGTGTATTCATCTGTGACTGTTGCTGTTGTGAAACAAGGAATAAAATAAACATTTTTTAAATTCCCCAAAAAGTTCTGTTTTCTTGGTCCCTTACATCTCTTGTTGTTGTTGTACAAATTGTATTTATTTTAAATATATATATATATATATTTCCCTACCTGCACTTGACTCCAAGTCACCAGCTAATAGAGAAGGAGGCGGATTCCTTCACATATTACTCTATTATCTCAAACTTTAAGCATTTAACAATACAGAGCTGGTGACCTTGAGTCAGCTGGCAGGTATGTGATCCCATTTTTCATTGTGACTGCTTTATTCCAACAGGCTGCAGTAATTTATAGCTGTTTGCTATTTTCAGGGCTGTGAATTGCTGCCACATTCCTCTGCCCAATTATGCATAAGCACATAACAGGATAATTATGCATTGTGTACATTTGGAAAACAGAACTTTTTTTTTTATATGTATAACACACTTACTTACTACCGGTGGGATTTACACAAGCCTTTCTGGCAATGAAAGGGTAAACATGGCAGAGAAGTAGTTAAATGGCAACATCCTTTTCTTTTATTGCCTCTGCCTTATATGTTTCAGTTGAGACTGCATCTTTAAAATACATGTGAAAGGAAGTCTTGACTTTGTACGGTTAAAGATAAGGAAAACCAGTTGTTATTACCATGACTTCCCAGTAATCGGATGGAACCCCTATCTTTGAAGTGGCATGTCTATGTATGCGCCGGGCGTG
The DNA here is from genome assembly GCF_040206685.1 of Ascaphus truei. Taxonomy (NCBI): domain Eukaryota; kingdom Metazoa; phylum Chordata; class Amphibia; order Anura; family Ascaphidae; genus Ascaphus; species Ascaphus truei. The sequence continues at coordinate 321,440,076 of NC_134483.1, forward strand.
GTCCAGCTGTTGCATTGCATATTTCACAGCCGAAAGGAAAGGATGTACAGATAACTGGCGCATTGGGTAATATATTAGCTTCATACATTTTTCTTTATTTGCATATTGTGTTCAAATATTTAATGAGATCATATGAGTCATTTGTTTCCTCTTTTGCTACAAGGAAGTACATAATCTACATCTTTTAAGATATTTTTTTCTTCTTTGCTTTTTATGACATCAGCTGTATAGATCTGAAGATTCAATCTCACTAAGTGCACTTAACAACTCATATACAAGCACTCAAGCATATAACAAGATATATAGTATTTTTAAACATTTATTCAGTAGTTTAAATTAATTTTTCAGTATGGAAGTTTACCAACACCTAATCTTTGATTTTAGGTCACAGTTTTATTTATTTAAAAACATTCCGTCAGCCAGCCCGCCAGCCTATATGAACCGGTGCATCCTGCAAGTCAAATAGGGGGGACCCGTACACCACGCCCGGCTGGTCTCCACCGTCCGCTTTGGAATGCTCCACTCTCAGACCCCCTGTTGGCAGCCTGGGCCTAACCGCATATATTGGTGCCCATCTTTCACATGACTTTGGCAGAGGTGCAGCCTGGCCGCATAAATCGGCGCCTCCCACTTGACCAATCTCTTCTGGGGACTTAACCACCAGCCCAACCGCATAAGTCAGCGCCTTTCTTCACAGCATTTCCCGGCACCCTTAAACTGGCTGGCGTGACAGTTCCATCATAACCATAACGATGGACCTATTTACAGAAATTTAGAAAGATGGTTAGACATAAAATAATGCATATCGGGGGGTGGGAAAATTGAGAGAATTTGTGCATTTTGATTTGGGGTGCAGGGTATTTAAATCCTGGTCACCACCCCTTTTTCACACTATCCCAGTATCGGTCATCTGGGGGAATGGGGAGAGCCAACTGAAACTAAATCCCTGTGAATTTTGGGGCCTCTACTTCTTCTAAACAAGCATAGGTAACATACAGTACATGGGTGCAGGAGACGAGGGTGAGAAGGGGACTTCATAGCATATGGAATAAAGGCTGGGACAGCTAGACATTTTTATTATGTGACTAATTGTCTTTAATATACTGGTTTCCATCTGGTTACATACTTCATTAAAAAATCCCAGAGTTGTTACTAGTCTCTTGTTTAAGAGAAACATGGATATAAAAACCGTGTCATGGGTCTTCTTAAGTTGTGTTATTTTAACAACGGCCTTATAACTAAGCCATAATTATGGCAATTTTGAAACTGCTGCAACATTCTTTCGTTGTGGCATAAGTGTACCTATTAAACATAATTATATCAAACATATAATAGTACATATTGTGATGTCTCCGTCACAGCGTAAGATCTTATGTCCCAGATTAAGGCAGGAAATTTAGTATTTCTCTATATGGGGTTTATTTACAAGGATAAATAATATACTAACAGGCCCGCCGTCCCTTTAAGTCAGCGCAAAATCATAAAATAAATGCCTACTCCTCTTAGGAGACTAACTACAAATTCAGCTTCAGCCCTTACTAACTGGATGGACCGCTAATCCGGTTACAACATCACAACAGGTACTATTCTAGCTACACATATACAGTCTCTGCACACAGCAATATAGTGTTCTCTTATCTGTTATTCCAGGGTTTGGAACAGACGTCCCGCTTCAGCACTGTCTCGCGTCCTTCCTTCCTAGGGGAGCACAGTCCCATGAGAGCTCAGAGAATCTCTCCTCTGTAAGTCCAAGGTTAAGGACAGGACATTCCCGCTTCAGCACGGTCTCGCATCCTTCCTTCTTCCTGGGATTAACAACCCAAGCAGTCCCAGCAGACTCTGCGACAATCATCCAGCGGGTCTAAGGAACTGTACCAGCCTCTTCTTTCGCTGGGTTTTCTATCTCTCCCCTTCTCTAGGGAAAAATCAGTCTCTCTCATTGTGTATAGTCACTTCCTGACTTTTAAAACTCCATGAACAATCAGGAGTTCAGCCTGCTCGATTAGCTAGCAGTTGCTGCTGGCTTCTCTAGTGAGATTAACGCTCTGTGCGTTGGAAAGTTCCATAGTTGCCCTCTTCCAGCACCTAAAGGACAGTGATGGTATCACAATATATATTTATATATTATATTATGTTTATGATAATTATATGTATCATAAATGATTAAACACGTTATAAATTGTAGAGAACGATTTAAATGGCCTAGTGCAGTGTTTCCCAACTCCAGTCCTCAGGGAACCCCAACAGGTAGGATATCCCTGCTCCAGCACAGGTGGATGACTGAGCCGCTGATTGACCCACCTGTGCTGGAGCAGGGATATCCTTAATACCTGACTGGTTGGGGTTCCCCGAGGACTGGAGTTGGGAAACACTGGCCTAGTGTATTCACTGTATTGTGACTACAACATATTTTGCCAAGTGTGAGAGAGGCTTCAAGATTTGTTTGGTTTAATTATCCTTAAAAAAAAAATTCTTTTATGTATCCATTGTTGCCTTCATGGAACACAAAGTTAATCAGCGAACAAGTGGCACGTAATGCTATTATTATCCACTAAGCTCTTTAGCTTGTTATTGTATAAGCTTGATGCAAATTAACCTCATTGACAAATATAGCAATGGAATGCCCTGATCAAAGTATTAGCACTTATTCCATTATATAACTACAGTGTGAAACAATGGTATGCATCTCAATAGGTGAGGTGGTACGATATGAAATACTTCCCCTTTGAATGACTATATTAGTGTTCCAATGAATCTATTGCTGGGCTTCCCTTTATCACATTAGTCTAGAAAAGTTATCAGGACACCTCTTGCGCGTGACAATTCCACATTTTGTCACATTTACAGATATTTTTTTAAGACTTCGTTATTATAGTTGATGTGCACAGAAGTAGGCTGCCATAGGAAGCCTCAAGGGATGATGTTGCAACTTCGTATTGACCAGTGGGACCCTTGAACAGACATTTTCTGAGCCCAGACGGAGCTGCTACTGGCAGGCAGAGGGTCCCCAGAGCTGAAATCAATGTAGAGCCCCATCATCAAACTTAGTAAGAAGCCACCGGAGCCAAGGTAAGTGAGGTTTACAGAGGCCTTCACTGCTTCCCTGGCACTTAATTTAAATCCTTCGGGAAGGGCGCGGGGCCTCTGTAAACCCCGCGCCCCCCCGCAGTCAGTCTCGTACCCCCCTTGGGTGGCACGCCCCCCCAGTATGCACACTGCTGCACTACAACATGAGCAGAGGTCTCAAGACTGCAGATAGAAATAATATCAGGAAGCCTTCAAAACTAGCAACATTAGCAAATAATAAAACAATGTAGATCGAAAATTGCTTCAGCAATATTTTTAGAAAACATTTCACTATATATTTGGATGTATTTTTCTGTACCAACATCCAGCTTGCTCCTAATCCACCCAGCACTATAATCTTATTTTTGTTAGGCTAGGGTGAAGGAGTGGCTCAGTGAGTAAAGACACTGACTGGCACTGAGGTCATAGCAGGGGAACCTGGTTCAATTCCTGGTGTCGGCTCCTTGTGACCTTGGACAAGTCACTTTATCTCCCTGTGCCTCAGGCACCAAAAACATAGCTTGTAAGCTCCTCGGGGCAGGGACCTATGCCTGCAAAATGTCTCTGTAAAGCGCTACATAAATCTAGCAGCGCTATACAAGAACATGTTATTATTATTATTACATACTTTGGCCCTGGTGTGTCTGTCTGGCCAGAGAGAAACAGTTGAGCCCATTATATCAGCATTTATGGTTGTGTACTGCTAAGCTGTGACACGTGCATTATTGAATTCCCTTCTTTTTCTTTGCTGCAATGAAGGCAACACCACTCGCAGCTGAGCAGATGCATAAAGTAGCTTTATGTTACTTTGAGGCAAAGAGCCTTCCCCCTATTTTAATGCAAATAGTCTTTTGCAATAGATGAAAAGAGTCATTAGTGAGGGCTAAAGTCCCAGCAGCCCCAAGCCTCTGTCTGTGTTGTACTTGGGCTTTCTCCTATTGTTTACTCACTGAGCCTCTCATTCTCGAGTTGATCTGAATACCTTCATTGTTTGGCTGTGCTGCCAGGAGCTGTAAGTGTGTGCGCACTACATTTTGTCCCCAGGAATCTAGCTAATAACTTAATAGTCTCTCCACTGAGCTTTCTTTGAAACGTTCTTTGTTGAGAAGTATCTAGTACAGATGGAAAGATGCTACTTATCTCCAGGCTGTCACTTCACTTCTTGTGCTTGTAATCAGGCAACTGCACAGACTGGTATCTGCTATTGTCCACAGCTTCAAACCAAGCTTCTTTGAGATAACATAGAATAACCCAGAGAAAAAGCAACAGCATCTGTCTTATTATTATTATTATTATTATTATTATTATAATATTATTATTATTATTATTATTACTACCAGGAGGTATTTCTAGGCTAGCTGCAGATGCACATTCTGGCTCTATATGATTGATTAAACAATTTGTTTTAAAACATGGTTATTACCTTTGCCTTGCCTGCATTGCTTTGTACGCCTTCAGTGGCATGGGCTCCAGTAACACAATGCAGATGATAGATTCTGCTTACAAATAAAGATGCAGCATCGTTGACAACTGATTTACTTCAACATTGTAGAAGTCAGAGATGCAAAAATATAAAACCTTTCTAAACCATACTTTTTAATATACAGGCATACCCCGCATTAACGTACGCAATGTATGTAAAGTGAAAATGTACTTAAAGTGAAGCACTACCTTTTTTCCACATATCGATGCGTGTACTGTACTGCAATCGTCATATACGTGCATAACTGATGTAAATAACGCATTTGTAACAGGATCTATAGTCTCCCCGCTTGCGCACAGCTTCGGTACAGGTAGGGAGCCGGTATTGCTGTTCAGGACGTGCTGACAGGCGCATGTGCGAGCTGCCGTTTGCCTATTGGGCGATATGTACTTACTCGCAAGTGTTCTTAAAGTGAGTGTCCTTAAACCAGGGTGTGCCTGTAGTAATCTTTGTTCTATACACATAACATAACCAGTTTTCTGGCCTGGCGAATCTGAACCACTCATCTGTCATTGTTTGAACTTCAGGGTAAGGTCACACTGGCAAAAAGTGTGCCATGTTGCATCACAATGTGAAATGTCAGCAGTTTCCTCTGGGCCCCCCTTTTATTTTTTACATGTATAGGAAGAGCTGAACCGCGTTTATTTCAACTTCGGGGACCTCCTGTTTTCAGGATACTTACTGGAGAAAGTGCTACTGATACTTCATGTTGGTTTAAATCCCCTGTGTGGCAAAGGCCAATAGGAAGGAGCGACGGATGACATAGCAGTTTCCTATTGACCTGCGCGACGTGAGAGATTTCAATATCCATTTTATTTTCCCTTAAAGCTGCAGTTCAGTCAATATCCTGCATGTGTGTTTTTTTTAATAAATCAGTTCTGTGGTAAGAAAAAATACTTTTAGCATTTTCTGTTTTTAAAAAAACAACTTTGAAAGACCAATTTTCTTGTATTCTATTTTATCAACCATTTGCTAAGGCACAGCCCCTTCATGTCCTGTCACAAGCTCTGGCACACCCCTTTGTCAGCCCTGCCCTCCCCCTAGCACATGTCAGTGCAGGAGTGCGCATGAATATTCATGAGCTTCCACTGAGTGACAGAAGCAGAAGAAAAACATATGCCATATCTAAAGACCTTGCCAAATTTTGCCGATCAATACATGGAGAACGAATTGACTGGCAGCTATACAGTTCTTTAGGTAATTAGAGATTGCCCACATGAAACTATTAAAGTAAAAAAATGAATTAAAAAAAAAAAAAAGACTGAACTGCAGCTTTAAGGGGACAGTACTGGCGGCACCATCCACAGTAAGTATATCGGGAACCATGTGGTCCCCGGAGCTGAAATTAATATGGTTTAGCTCTGGAAACCCCTAACTTCCTATATATGTTAAAAAAGGGAACCTTGGGGCTGAGGGGGGGGGGGAAGATATGTGACACAGAAGGGGGAACTGCTCCTTTAACATTAACAGTGTCACAAACCCCCAAATATGTCATGCAATAAAGATGCCATGAGAATGCACATTAATGTTATATTGTACAGTTATAAACAAAGATGTTTATTGCCTATAATAAACTGGCAATATTCTGTAGTATATTTATGTACTGAATGAGCTTTTGCAGTCTTTTCATTTGCATTCCCACCCTGTCACACAGATATGGATGAATAAACCTACGTTTGTCTCTACTTTTTTGTTTCTTCAGGAGAGAATGCCACAAACGCCAACTCTTGTAGCCATGTTTGACAGCAGTGGTTTCAACCGGAACTTGTATCCGTCGAAAGAAGAGAGTTGTCCTGGCCTGTATTACCAAGATAACAACCTGCTGTCTGGGTCCCTGGAAGCTCTCATCCAGCACTTAGTACCCAATGTAGATTACTATCCGGATGTAAGTTTAAGCACGCAGAAAATAAATCTGTTGTCAAGCACATGATTTCACACAATGTATGCTTACAAAGGAAAAATGTTCAGCATAAGAAACGTACTGATAGCGGTTCACTGTGACACTTACAGTAGATAGTGGTGGGAGATAAAAAAGAATTCCCTAGTAACTCAAGTAACCTGCGTTAAGAATGGAAACTGTATTAGAGATCTTTTTAGTTGTACGTAAGGTAAAAGCTGTTTAGGTTCTTTTCATTTCTCCTTTTTTTTAACTGATCTACAGAGGACGGTAAAAAAACAAAGACGCAATAAGGCTTTAACTGCATAACTTTTTTTTGTAGTAATAAAAACAGGAGGATACAAATGCCTTAATTGAATGCCACAACACAATATTCACTTATTTATTTCCTCAATCGGCTGGATGAGCTCAGAGTCAATGTATGATAAATACAATGGAAAAAAATGTTTCTTAAGAACAATATCGTTTTGATCGATAAATACAATTTGACTACTTTTATAGGTAGAATGCAAATGAATATGTAAAAAATCTTTTATGTCCATAGTTGTAGTTTTTATGTCCTATTTTCTATGTTCTGGTTTGAAGCATGCTTTTCTCTATCATTTTTGAGTTATGTGGTAATGTCTTGCATAGAAAAATATAGTTTAACTCAGGGGTGCTCAACTCCAGTCCTCAAGCCCCCCCAACACGTCAGGTTTTCAGGACATCCCAGCTTAAGCACAGGTGGCTCAATCAATGATGAAACAATCTGATTGGGCCACCTGTGCTGATGCATGGACTGATTGGGCCACCTGTGCTGATGCATGGACTGATTGTGCCACCTGTGCTGATTCATGGACTGATTGGGGGCCATCTGTGCTGATACAGGGACAGATTGGGCCACCTGTGCTGATGCAGGAACTGATTGTGCTGCCTGTACTGAAGCAGGGAAATCATGAAAACCTGACCAGTTGGGGGAAGGGGTTGAGGGCTGGAGTGGTGCAGCGGTGCAGCCCTGGTTTTTAACTCACCCAGTTTCCAACCTCTGGTAGTTTTAATGAGGAAAAAGGTATCCATACGTTATTTTATTTTTTTAACCCAATATCTACCCTTTTTCTACAGAGAACATATATATTCACCTTCCTGCTCAGCTCTCGACTTTTTTTACACCCCTTTGAATTAATGGCTAAAGTGTGTCACGTGTGCATGGAACAGCAACGATTAAAAGAGCCAGGAAATGATAAGGTAAATATTGCTTAAACAATTCTAAAAATGCTTAATAATAGTGGACCAGTGGGCCATATTTAGAGGCACTCAAGCTGTAAGGCATCTCATGGCTCATTCAGATGAACATGTCGTACGGTTCCTTACGTTTAGCAAATATGGGGCCATTGTTTCGGAAAATAAATGCAGATAACAATGGAATAAGGAGGTTAGAACGCTCCGTTGTTTTTACCATATCGTTTTCCCATTGCTGGCGTGTGTTGACCTTCCTCACCGTGGTATTCTCCTGTGTGACAGGGCCAAATCCGGAAATTGGCACCGAAAATCCTCCAGTTGTTGACAGAATGGACCGAGACATTCCCTTATGATTTCAGAGATGAGAGAATGATGAGAAACCTGAAGGACACAGCTCAGCGGATCACCAATGGCGATGAGGTCAGTGAGCAGAAAATGCATGATGAAGAGTTTTATCTCGCTGAAACTAATAGTCTTGGCTGCTTTCCCCATTAACATTTTTTTATGTAATGGATACCAATGCAATATTTAACTGTAACAGAATTCTACACATTGAAGCATTTTAAATTAGCAGCTATAATGACAATGTTCACTGTAAGGGTGAATTATCTCGCCAGACAAAGCAGCATGGTGTGCCATAGTATCTCTTGTGACTTTGAGAAGGCCTGAGCACTCCAGGCAACACCTTCTTTAAAAAAACAAATACAAAAATAGTTTGGAAGCAAGGAGTCTCCGGAGTTGAACCACGTTGATTTCAGCTTCAGGGAACCCCTGCTTCACGAGATACTTACCTGTGTAAATGCTGCTGGCAACTCTGCGCAGTGTGAAAATCCGGCGTCACGTGGGGCAATAGGAAGACACAAGGGATGACATCACGGCTTCCTATTGGACCACAGGACGCTGGACTTTAAAACCGCCATATTGTGAACCCAGGTGGGGTTACTACTGGCAGCACCTACAGAGGTAAATATCTCGTGAGACAGGGTGTCCCCGGAATTGAAACCAACGTGGTTCAGCTCCGTAGACCCCCTGCTTCACATTACTTTAAAAAAATGCAAAACAAACAAAGTGTCGCCAGGAGGGACTCTTTTAAGGCTAAGCAGCAGCAATTATATGTCCCAGCACAGCTCTGGATGCAATAAATGGTTTGTAACATTCAACAGATAGCTACAATGGGTACACAAAGACCTCCATGACCCTGTTTTTGTCAGACTGTACTGCATCATCACATGGGCATGAATGTTCATACCAAAGCCTTGTCTGATAGGAAAAAGCACCAAACGTTTCCCCTTTTCATCTGACTTAGACTGCTGTAGAAAGTCCCACACACAAGGCTGCAGCTTGGGAACGTACTGTTTCTTAATATATATTTTTTGGACTTTTTCCCCCTGCACCATCACATATTAACATTACTTCTTGTGTATAATCTTGTGGTGCTGACTTTCTGTACTTACAGTACAATACTATGTCAGTTCAGTGATTTTACTGTGCAGTTGTCATGGAACTGACCAGTTCAAAATAGTTCTGTGACATCATTCTTTTGATTCTGTGCTGCTGATCATGGCCGAGCAGCACACAAGCAGTAACTGGACAATACAATCTTTGTTTGCAAGTAGAATTGGGAAAGGTTTGACTGCCTGATAATTTCACTTTGTATGCCCTTGTGGGATTAAAGCAGTGTAAAAATTGTTGGCGCCGGCAAATTCTTCTCCTTGAACTTCCACTGCAAAGGGCTTTTGCCAAGTATTTTTGTGATTCTATCAGTGCAGAACAGGCAGGGGACATGCTGTGGGCCTTGAAGGGTTCATAACTAGAGATCAAGGCAGACGATCCTAGGCATACGACAAAATAACTTTAGTGTGATTCATATTGGCTATCGCTCTCAGGATGTTTAGTTAATTAAAATAAACCAGTACAGTTAGATTCATAAAGTGTCATATTAACTGGGAAAAATACTGCTGCAATATGTATGAAAGTTGAGCACTACAGTAGTAACACTTTTCTTGTAAAATAATCTGCAAGGCACAGGTGGGCCATTATTTTGGCTAGCGGGCCACTTCACGAGCTTTGGTAAGCTTGGTGGGCCACCCACTTAATATAGGTCCTCACCAGCATGCTCCCCTCCTCACCAGCATCTTCCCTACATACCCCCTTCTCTCTCTTTCCCCCCATCTGTCTCTCCCCAAGGGACCTTAACTGTGGTGTGGGTTCTTACTTGACTGCGGAGGGAGCCCACACACGTGGTGATTGCAGAAGTTGCAGCCCTGACGCGTAAGGCCCCGCACCACAGATAGGACCTGGGGAGTGGGAGCGGAGATAAGGGATCTTATCTGTGGCGGGCCGCACATAATCATTTGGCAGGCTGTATGTGGCCTGCGGGACTTTTTTGGCCCACTCCTGCTGTAAAGGGTCTTCCAGCACTGTAATGTGTCATAGAAAGAAGCACTGCTTAGGAAACATGGCCTATTGTTCCCAATACTGCAATTGATATATTTGAGCTGTTACCAGCTTTTGATATCTTTCCATTTTTCACTGTTTTTAAATGACTTTAGACTTGTTAATTTAGTATTTCTGTTAGATAGCTTTGTTTACATAGACCCACTAGTTATGTTTCAGAACATTCTTATTTAGAGATTAAAATCAAGGTTTTCATGACAGATGTATAGAAAAACTGTGCAACAGATCATCCAAAATCTTATCCGGAAGCTGGCTGCTCTGAGTCAATACGAGGAAGCCATTGCAAGACTAAACGCTCAGTCCACTGACCGCATGACCGTTTTAAAGACCAAACCACAGTCCATACAGAGGGATATCATCACGGTGTGCAGTGACTCTTATACATTAGCCCAGCAGCTCACTCACATAGAGCTGGTAAGTAATGGCACTTAAAAGGTTCCAGGCTTCATTGCTATCATGAGATATCTTACAACACATCTGATATATGACTGCTTTCATTGCAGGAGAGACTCAGTTACATTGGAGCAGAAGAGTTTGTCCAGGCTTTTGTGCATAAGGATCCGTTGGACAATGATGAGGTAAACTTGAGTTTGACTTCGTAGGCCGACCATGAAAACCTAATGGTGCAACCCGTGGGTAGGAACATTTTATTAAAGTTAACCCACAAAAAAATGATTTAATAGCTCCTCTATCTAACCAGCTAGAGTAGCATAAATGTAACATTACGGACCATATTTTCTGGGTGCTATGTCATAAGACACCTTACAGCCCATTCACTGAATAAGCCAAAAATTGTATTATGGAATAGCACTGCTTAGTAAATGTGGGCCTACATGTACAGTGTGCTGGAAACAAAAGCATCTAGTTTATTTATCTACCGTACTTATGTGTTATTGTTTCTGTCACTTATCTCGCAAATATAAAAATGATACGTGTATATTGTTCAGTGCTAATGTAGAGTAGACTTCAGGATCTATGCTATGTACAATATGCTACTCCAGAACTGATTGGCTTACAATAAAATGATATAATCAGTTATATTTGAAGGTACTGTATTGATACCTATATGAAAATAGATAGATGTAGTCTGTAGATGAGATTGGTCAGAAAAGCATATGTACAAAGTACATGTTGTTCCATTAAAAGATATTGCTTACAAAAAAAGATCCGGTGCTCTCCAGAATGAATGCAGTTGCCACAATTTCCTATTGAAGTGAAATAATATGTAACGCAATGAACCTTCTTTCATTAGAGCTGCTATAGTGACCGAAAGAAGACTCGAAACCTGGAAGCCTACGTGGAATGGTTCAATCGTCTTAGTTACTTGGTTGCCACAGAAATCTGCATGGTGAGACACTTCATTTGAGCCTTTTTCAATGGATTGCTCTGTATTGCTCATAATACATATACATGTTGGGGGTACTAATGAACCATAATGATCGTCCCTACTTTTCCTGCAGCCTGTGAAGAAGAAGCACAGGGCACGGATGATAGAGTTCTTCATTGATGTGGCTCGAGAATGCTTCAACATTGGAAACTTTAACTCTCTAATGGCAATCATTTGTAAGTACTCCAAATGGCCATTCTTGTGGGGTGGATTTCTGAGACCTTTCATACTGTCATCAAAATAATACTAATAATACATACGAGAAAGTATGTCCCCATACAAATAACACCACATAGTACCTATTGTATTCAAATCAGATGCAGAAATGGAAATGCACGTTTGTGTTAAGGGTGTCATAAATTATCAACACATTTATACATTGAATTTTTTTGTGTAGAATGGAACAGTGTTATCTCAGATATATAAACACTGGTGTATACAAGGGCCAATAATAATAAAAAAGGGATGGGCTTATCTCTTCTTAACTATTATTGAGTTAACTATCACACTCTTTTGCTATCACTTTCTCCTGACATTTTTATATCCTGGTCACTGTCCCTGTCCCTGTCCCAATCACTCCCTGTTTACCAAGATTATTGTTCAGCTTAGATTGTTTGGCTGTGCTTTCTCTTAATGGGTGCCTCTTCTATCCCATTTTCCCCATCTTCCTCTCTGCAATGTTAAACCCCTTTGGCACAGCTGGGCCCTTTTCTGGGAAGGTTTTGTTTCTCACCTCTTGGGCTTCAATCTTAGTAGCTGGCTATAGTTATGGGTGGGGGGTCCACATGATGTCTGCTGTGCAAGCCAAACTCCAAAGCTTGAGACGTACAGGCTGTGGAATTGTAGCTGCAGCAGCAGCACTGCTCACAGATGAGCTAAAGGGCATACTGTATTGGCAACAAAAAGCTCAAAAATAACTTTTGGTTTATTAGTCATCTTGGCTGTGCTATCCAGTTTATCACATTTCAACAGACTTTGTAATAGGGAAAGGCTATATTTAGTATGAAATCAAACTGTTAACAGTACCGAGATACATAAAAAAAGGCGCAATTGCTATCTGAAGTCTGAGGAAGTACAGATCAAGTAAATGTGACAAATAGAACTGTGCCTGTGCTTGAATTACAAAAGAACAATAATTGTATTTTTTTTGTAATATACTTTACATCATTTTGTTTTTCATCCATGTGTTGCTGGCTTTATTGACAGCACATGAGTTAAAAAGAGTTGGAAAGACATTTCAGAAGTTCTTCATCCAAATATAAAAACTATTCCACTATGTCATTTGTAATAGTCGATCGTGGTGTATTATGGTAGATATATCTGGTGATGTCTTTTCTAATTAGTATATTTGTTTATCTGTGTTTTTAAAGCTGGCATGAACATGAGCCCAGTATCCCGGCTAAAGAAAACCTGGGCAAAAGTGAAGACTGCAAAGTTTGATATTCTTGAGGTATGTGAAATTGGATTTGTTAATGCACTCCAGTAGCAGTAGCATACCATTCTTTATAAGCGTATATAGACATATGTAAATATATCCTTGCAATCATACTCCTATGACACCTTATGGTTTTAGCTGATTATATCATTATAACAAGTATTTATTATTTGTTTGTAATTATTGTAACTCATACCTAGGGTTGCCAGGTGTCCGGTAATGAACCGGACAGCCCGGTATTTGGTTACTCTGTCCGGTAAAAAATGAGATAATACCGGACATGTATGTGTGCGGGGTGGGGGGGAGGAGGTGACATGTATGTGTATGCCGGTATTACCTCTCCGGATTTAGTAACCAATCGCGGGATTTCCCCTGAGAAGGGATAGAGCAGGGCCGCTGCTAGGGGGTGATAACATTACTTGAATGTATTTGAGAGCAGCACTCTCGCTGTGTGGTTTTCTGCCACGGGTGCTGACGGGGACAGGTAATAGTCCCTACTATATATAGTATATAAAGTAAAATAAAAAGTACTGACTTGGTCTTGTGATAAGGTGTAACGGTGTTTCCCCCACCCTCTGGGAGATCTGCCAATTACAGGGTGTGTAATGCTGTTTACCTGCTGGTTCACAGGATGCTGAGCTTTCCGCCAGTGGTATGGGGAAGACAGGACAGGCTTTTGGGATGATGTTTAGTTCTTCTCTCTGTGGTTCAGTGCCTCCATCTCTTGCAGGCTCCAGGGATGCTGGAGACAATCCCCGCAGGATAACTCTCTGATACTCCCCCTGGTAGATTGTACTCAGGTGCAGGAGTATATTTTATAAAGTGGAACAACTTTATTCTTCAACTCACAGCATACAGTCAGCATACACTTGGCCTCCAGTCTTCAGGTGGTCCCTGGACTAAAATCCCAAGGCATGGGCCCAAGGGTCTGTCCTACTCTTCCCCTACTCCCTGATAGAGTAGGGGTATAGTCCTCACTCCCACTCCCCTAAGGGAGGGAATGGAAGGTGGCCAGAGCCCTGGGCACACTCTTCCGTGGGACAGGCTCTCTCAGGGGAGAGACAACTAACTAAATTTACATGTGCAGCCCCTTAAGTACCCTTTGGGAGGGTCCAAGGTCTGAGTCCAGGATTGGGCAGAACACAGGCCTTGTCCCTGCCCCCCCTCCCTTTTCACTCAAGGGAGCTGATCACTGCAGGGGGAAACCCTGATTGGGTCTAACCCAGCCTGCACTTGTACAAGGACTTACATGCTAGGCAGGCCAGACTAGTAGCCAAAACCCTCTCTCTAGCAGTGCACCAATTGAATCTCGTAACTGCCCAGTCAATCATATTCCAGTACTACATTGCCCAGAATGCTGTGCAAAAACTGAATTAAATAATCCTAAACAAGCGATCGCTCACAGGAGAACGGATCGAGCTGCAGCTTAGCTAATCACTTGTCAGTGTGCAGATTGTATTGATGCACATATTGGATGCAATTTTTTTTTTTCAAAAATGGCAGCTTAAACTGCAGCATTAAATACCTTTTTCATAAGACCACGTGAGTGCTTTCTATTTTTACTTTATAGATAACTATAATGCAATATTTAATAGCTTGCATAACTTGTCATATAGGTGGGAAAAATGAGGAACAGACCTCAAAAAAACGATGCTCTGTCAATAGCAATATGTAATAAAAAGATGTTATAAAGCAAAATGTCTCTGCTTCTTTCGGTTGTGTCAGCGTGTGGGGGGAATTACGTAAATAAGTAACGTGTCTTCGGTGTGTTGAAAATGGACTCAGCCAGGGTGGGGGGGTTAATAAGCTTTAGCAATCCAAATAAAAAGACATTACAATGCCATGGGATACTCACAATGTCCTCAGATAGCTTCCCTTACCGCACCCTGTGTCCCACACCATGTATCAGTTGGCTGGTATTCACGATAGGCTTCCCGTGTCCGCCTGTTATCGCTGAAAGTTGATAAAGGACCCCCACACAAAATCTGATCACCGTGCGTGCTCCAACCGGTAAATAGCGTAGCAAAAAATGGTACAAATGGTGGTCACTGCTGCCCGAATATTCAGAATCAACCAAGCGCCAAGTTAGTAAAAATATTATTTATTTCATGAAAAAACGAAAAAGCATGACAAAAAGGTGTACGAGACGAAACACGTTAGAGCTGTACACCTTTTTGTCATGCTTTTTCGTTTTTCCATGAAATAAATAATTTTTTTACTACAGTAACTTGGCACTTGGTTGATTGTGAATATTCGGGCAGCAGTGACCACCATTTCTACCATTTTTTGCTACCTTTTCATATAATTTGATCACAGCTTTTGCTTCAGATGGCAGCTTATCGGTATTTTTTATTTTCCCTCTGCAGCATCAGATGGACCCTTCCAGCAATTTTTACAACTACAGAACGGCTCTGCGAGGGGCAGCTCAAAGGTCCCTAACGGCTCACAGCAACAGAGAGAAGGTATATTGTCTAAATGACTTAGCAAACAAGCAGTGATAAAATGTGCAGATGGCCCCCAGGGATACTATTGTTTGCACATGAGATTTAGACTAAAACACAGACATATGGTAATATGGGAACTGTTGTAGTAAAGAAGGAAATGGATGATTTTGTGAGAGTAATGGCGGACACCAAAGAAAGAAGGAGAAATAGCTCAGTTGAGGTTTGAACCTCACCAATAGCCATTAAGTGAACGATCTCATGTGATCACATACTTATCACAGAGATACACAGCAGTGCAAGTAGCAATGTTTGCTTTGTTTTGCTGCTATGCAGTGTAATAGAACTGCAACACGCTTATGCTACTAGTATGAGACTTGTGGCTAATCTCGTCATAATTTGTAGCTACTTTGTTTTGCTGAAAATATCTTTCTAAAAAGGCAGAGGCATGTTCATTTCCTAATCAATATTAAGAAGTTCAGTAGATATAAATGGATATTATATATCAAAGTCTTGCAGCTGTAGAACATGCAAAACTTTGCAAAACATGGCAATGGAGCAAGCGAGATTTTTCATTGATAAATATGGTCCTTTTTGCAACAGTTTTGCACCCAGGAGATTTTTTTATGCGCACCTTTCTTCAGTCACGACGATCGGGGTAATATTGCATGGAAACTCCTAATAAAGTCAATAAGAGTTTCTATGCGATAGTGGCCTGATAGCTTTATAAATAAACACCATAATACAGTATTTGCTATGTCTGCTTTTGATGCATAATATCCATCATACACGGTAATATAAATTTAAGTAAGTTAATAAATAGTAGGTGCAAAAACCGCAAATGTACCAAAATGGTCAACACAGTAGTGTTTTTATGAAGGTGTTGCCATGACACGTACTGGCATTTAATTGTTAAACTTTTTAAAGGTATAGCTATAGTGTGAGTTTATTTTTTAAAACAAAATGTTATGGATAAGGACATAAATAAAATAAAAAAATGCTTGTTATTCTATCCTAGAATCCTAAAATATGTATTTCTGGAAGCTCGCTCTTCTGCTAAAACAGTGCAGCCGGTTTATATAAAAAAATAACAGCTGTGAGAGACCTGTTATTAAGAGATGTTAGTTCTTGAGAGGTGCTAAAACAATTTTCTATCACTATTGTGCTTCTTTCTTTAATAAACAACCACTGACCCTTGTCTTCGATCCATGAATTGAACCAGGAAATACAATGTTTGGTAAATATCCCCCTCTGCCTGTAAGAGCTAAATTACTTGACCCGACTTTCCCTTCATAACAAGCTCATTAGACAAGCCCAAGCATGCTGAGGAATAATCCCAACTTTGAAATCATGTATTATTCAGAAGCTGTAACGAAGCATGTCAGGTATGCTACATTGGTTTTACAGCATTCTGTTTGAAATGAGAAAACATAACATTCTGAACTGCCCAGAAATGTAAATCAACACTCAGGATTGTTCAGGGTCTTCTCATCTTGGCTTGTCGTTAAAAACTTCTAATTCTTAACTTAAAAATTCTTGTTGATTTTTCTGTGAGCCTCACTGATTTGGAGTCACTTTCACTGCATTTTATCATGGACAATCTCATAAACTTCAGTGACGTCTCCCCGATTATC
This sequence comes from Ascaphus truei, assembly GCF_040206685.1. Taxonomy (NCBI): domain Eukaryota; kingdom Metazoa; phylum Chordata; class Amphibia; order Anura; family Ascaphidae; genus Ascaphus; species Ascaphus truei. The sequence goes on from NC_134483.1 coordinate 321,457,094, forward strand.
AGAATTTTCCCATTTAAATGCCATTTTTTTGTCCTCAACCCCTAAAACACACTGATTTTCATCATTGGAGATTGTCATCTCTGCTATACATTTGAGCCAGTGGACTATATAGGTTTCTAGTAGCCTCAGGTGTAGAAGTGCAGCGCACAGCAAAGAACTGGATCCACAGGACAGCAGCAGTATGATGAAAATAAAAGTTCTTTATTAGAAAATCATGGTGCAGACAGGTATGGGTGCAGAAAAAACCTCTGTCTCTAACGCGTTTCACGCCTTGCTGGTGCTTCGTCGGAGAGTACTCATTTATATACCTTATATACCTTAAACCCAGCCTATTACCTTCAATCAAGAAATTATTGTTTATTACAAATCCAGTCATTTGAGCACTATATCTGAACAATGTTCTTCTACCTATTTAGGTTTCTATAACCAAATCTCATAGTAGACATCTCTGCCACATGTTTAATTCTATATTTTAAACAATGTATCGCCTGATGTCAACCAAAATATTAGGGTTTTAGTTTGTTTCTGAGTATGAGGGGGAGCATCTGTACGTTTTATCACTCTCTGTTTTCTAAACAAAAGAGTAAAACAGTCACATATCAACTTGATAGTTGTTCTTCTGATTTAGACTGCGTCCACACTAGTGCATTGAAACATTTCAATTTTGCATTTATCCATTCCTATGTGGTGCAGCAAAAATAAGCAGTACTCAGGGTTTCCAACTTTAACTGATGGTCAACCCTGAGAAAATACAAACAGACATCTCCCTCTGTGGTGTAGTGCTTAGCCTTAGAGCAATGTACTTGTAGATGAAAAATCAAGGGTTCGATTCCTAAAGTATATACTGGTAATATAATAATTGATAAATTATACCATACCATACCATGCAGGAATTGAACCCCTGATCCTTCATATGCTAATGCAATTCTCTAACTGCGACACCACAGAGGATGTTCTGACTTATTAAACAACCTTAATACTGCAGTAAATCATCCAATTAGAATACACCGTACAAACATTATCTATCCACATTGTGGTGTAGTGCTTAGAGCAGGGCACTGGTATATGTAAATGATTGAGGGTTGGTGTGGTATAATATATAAATGTCAAATGACAACCTGGCAGTACTGCACACAAGCAAAAGTTTATTGTGGCTCAATTCACACGCAGGAAATGTGCTGCACTATGATTGGTTGGCTACAAGCTGATTTGGGATTTGGGATTGGACTGTTGGATTGTTGGACTGTTGGACTGTTGGATTGTTGGACTGTTGGACTGTTGGATTGTTGGACTGTTGGATTGTTGGATTGTTGGACTGTTGGACTGTTGGACTGTTGGACTGTTGGGCTGTCATTTGTCAGAGAAGGGTCATGTGGCCCTGCTCTATACTCGAAACTCAAATTTAACTGTCTCCCAAAGCACCAAGCTTGGGAGAGCATGTGAGCGGGGACGTGAAGATAAAGATTAAAAGAAGTGAAGCGCTAGCTTGGCTGCATCCATGGTGCCTTCGCCCGGGCGGAGGCTGTGGGAAAGCAGGTGCTTTCCCTGGCCATAGTGGATGAGCCATGTCTAGAGGCATGCCTAGGCGCGTCATGTAGCTGGTTCGCCCTCATTGTTTAACTGATTTCTCGTGCATCGCGCGCCCCCTCCTGCCTGCACGCGCCTGCACTCTGCATGTACGCGACACTGCCTTAAGGCAGTCTGTTCGCATCCGCACGGTCTGCCTTGCCATGGACGAAGCCTTACTTTGCATATGAAGAAAAGCGATACATTCTAGAAAGCTTATTTCAATTACATCCATGAAGAACCATTGTGTTCCATAAAATGACTTAAGCAAGCGCCACTTGTCCAGGATTAGTATGGCTATTATTGCTACTATTAGAGCAGTATTTGAAGTTGGCACCATCCTATGTGTCATGTGAGGAGCATCAATACCAATCAAAGTACCAGATTGGGCTAAATTCAAGTTGAAACCTTACAAAAATCGCAAGCGAAGAACATATTGGCAGAAAAGCGACTGAATATCACTCTTTTTGACTGTTAAAGATAGACACCCACACAAAACAGGGCTGGCTTCCAGCGTAGGTGGAGAATCACATAACTGTAATGTAATTAACTTTGTTAACAGAGGGTTCAGTCGACCTTATCGCAACCTATTCAACATTAAATGCTTTCATATTTATATAAGCAAATATCTGAATCATTTCATAACGGTCTGTTCAGTAGCTTTTCGATATGAGAGAAGAAATTCAAGCCGAATTGCCCAAATACAAGAGTTCACCGCACAGGTTTTAGGAAGGTGTGCTATGTTACATGAAGCTTTTCATTTGCATTTCTTTCTGACACATTGTACTCCAGCCAAGCTATAAATCTATATTGGATACACAAGCTGTTATTATATTATAAGTCAGACTAGTTTTTATTAAATAAGCACTGCTGCTTTTAGAAACAAAACATCGACCTTCAGTAAGTAAAGTTTATGGTGGGAAAAAAAATAAAAAATCTATTGCTGCATCAATTTTTCTGTTTGGAAAGCAGCCAAGTGGCTCGCTGCCCTGAATCCATTTAGAAGAAAGTTGTTCAATATTTGATCACATTCATAGAATACGGAGTCTGTCTGTAATTTCTCATACACCAGATACCGTGACTGCAGCACAGTGTCTACCTGTGGGGATCAGCAGAATGGACGCGCTGCATAATTATAGAGTTATTCAGTTGGGCAGACTTCTATTGTATCAGTTGTTTTTGCAGGTACAAAATGCACCAGGAAGCCAAAGCAAAGCGCAATTATGTGTATCTAAACTACAATAAACATTCAGATTTAAATTAGAAAAGGTGAAAGAAAAAGTATGAAGTCCCTCCCAGTCATTACACAAGCACCATTCCTCATAACGTTATAATCACAATATGGGGTTACATTCTGAACTTTACAAAAAGCTGCTGGTATTCAGTTCCTGTGAGTTCTCCTATAGCTATAGACCTGCATAGCCTTAAAATGACTGTAAATTAGTGTACAGGCAGTCCTCGTTTTCCGTCGAATGGCTTATCCGACCCTGTGCAATGCATACCTATGGGCATTTTTACGACGCCAAAACGGCTTATCCAATGCTCTTACGACGCTTTGCAAAGTTGCAACATTTGACCAATCAGAAGGATGCAGGTCAAGGAAATCATCCAGATCAGTCTGTGTGAAGGTTTAGTTTTTTATATTGTTGATATATATATATATTGTGTGTGTGTGTATATATATATATATATATATATATATATATATATATATATATATATATATATATATATATATATATATATATATTGTGTGTGTGTGTGTGTGTGTGTGTGTGTATATATATATATATATATATATATATATGTATTGTATGGCATATTGTTCATACTGAATGTACTGTACAGTACTGTATACAGTTTTATTATACAGTTCTTGATTCAATAAATAGAATCTTTACATCATAATTTATGTATAAAGGGGAGAATAAACTCCAAAACCGGTGCTCCAAAATGACAAGCAATGGCACTGCAACAATGAAATATATTTGTATCAGTCCTGCCACGGATCAAATCCACTTAGTGATTAGCGTATAAGGAGGGCTCGCTGTGTGCAATATGGTATCAACCTCAGAAAGGGGGCTAAAATGTGGTGGGGAACAAGGGTCAAAGCAACTCACAGACTTCACACGTCAATGCCGCCAGTCAAACGCTGTAATCCAAAGAATTGATCCAGGTGCAGTGTTGGCGTGCTCCAGCCTCAGGAAGTCAGATAGAAAAAAGGTAGGTATGACGGTTCACCGCCATCCGTGTGGGTAAATCAAGGCGCAATCTCTAAGTAAAAAGTAACTTTTAATGTGCACTAGACATATACAATATGCCACAAGGAAACTCTGACGGACGGCTGTGAACCTCCATACCTACCTTTTTTCTATCATATTGTATGTGTGTGCAGCATATCCTATTAGCAATAAAGATGCGCGCAGGCTCGAAAGATCCCCTGGATTCACCATAGGTGGTCTCCCTCTGCAGCTCTCACTCTCCCGTGATCAGCGGGGTGAATACGAAACATGAAAACAAAAAGAAAGCGCAAAAAGGGAAAAACACAATTAATAAAGTTAATAACTTTTATAGTAACCTTAAAAATGACATGCTACAAAACATGACTTAAAATAAGGGTTCACATGAACCCACACTCTCACAGTTGCAGACTACTACCCTGAATCAAAGCCCATAGGTCTAATGGTTTTAAAAAGTCCTGGGATATGGTCAGATGTTTTAATGTTGTAATGTTTTTTTAGCATGTAATTTTTAAGGTTACTATAAAGGTTATTATCTTTATTAATTGTGTTTTTCCCTTTTTGCGCTTTCTTTTTGTTTTCATGCAGCATATCTTATTGCCTGCGTAAAAAATTTGGTGTATTGTAGCATTAAAAATGCCTTCAGGAACGGAACCTTCCATTTAAACAGTGTTCCTGTGGGAAAATGTGATTCACTTTACGACACTTCGCTATCTGGCGCCATTTTGAGTAATGCACTGTGTCGGATAACCGAGGACCGCCTGTACTGTAAATGATCAGGGCCATTTGTACCAGCTTTTTGTGGGATCAACCATTAATTCCATGTACTGATTATAAAATAATTAGGAATAGGTTTGCAATACCAACTGGTAGCGGATAAATTCTTTTTCTGTGATATTCCTTGTTCACCTTGTTCACTTAATGTAACTATCTATTTGTAACCATGTATCTGTCATCATAACTCTATACCCAGGACATACTTGAAAACGAGAGTTAATTCTCAATATATTACTTCCTGCCAAAACATTTTATAAATAAATTAATTAATTAATTCTTTTATTTAAAGCCGTTTTTTCAATTGTAATTTAGGTCTAAATTAATGTTTCTTTCATTTTGGTTCAGCACCCGTTTGCCCACAAAAACACTACTGAGTATAGTATTGCAACCTATGTGACATCAGTTGACCGCAATCCTCACAGTCCAGGATTCTGGATACCAATGTCATTATAACATGCAGTATGTGCTGGAAGTACTATAAGGACAGTCATATGTCTGAAAGTGAGGAAATGTGCTCATTTTAATTCAGTGAATGACTCTATGAGCCACATAGCTACATCCATTTTATTGGAAGAGAATATCTAATCCTACTTGTGGTGGAATATCAACCGAAAGGAAGAGCAGTCATGGTAGGACGCTAAACAAGAGTCGCTGAACGTCACCTAACAGCTCCTGTGCACCTTTTTGGGAAGCATCAATGATTAACGATTCCCCTTAATATCAAATCCCATACGGCGTCCTTCACTGTATTTCCATGACCACATTGACACTTGTGTCTGGGTCTTCTTAGTTATGGACTGCAGCAATAGCTAGTTCTGGTTTAGTGAATGGTTGTTTCAAAGAAATCTGTAATCATGCCAAGAAAAGCATCTGAACAAGTGTAAAAAAAGAATCGCTGTTAGGATTATTCACAATACAAAGATCTACTATGAGATGGGTCTAAAAGCAGGATGTTTCTGTTCTTCTGTTAGATTGTGATACCGTTCTGCAGCCTGCTAATCAAAGACCTCTACTTTCTGAATGAGGGCTGCACCAGTCGCCTTCCAAATGGTCACGTCAATTTTGAAGTAAGTACATTGGATCAGGCATACAGGTTCCTACTCAATGTGCTGTGAAACCGGTTATTCATGTAAAATGTACAGAGTGCACAGCAACCCTGACATGCAGAAACCACTTCACAGCATGTAAATACTGTATGTAATAGGATTTAATTTTTTGGGATCTGGTGCATTTTTTTTACAGCCAGGAGACTTTAATACATAAACCTCATAAAATGGGCTTTACCTAAGAATATAATCCTGTTTAGTATAATCCCAAGGGTACTCCTTCACAATGTCCTTTTATTTACTGCAGAGGGTGTGTATAAAATACGCATAGAGGCTTCCAACCTTGAGGATTCATTTTATGTTCAACACATATGTCGTAAAATAAAAAGGTTTTGGTTTTGTTATTATTGTCCCACTGACCATGTGACATACTTACCAAATTACTTGATCTCCCTCAGGTAAACAAATGCCCTAAACATCTGATCTTACAGCATTTTTAGATACCACTTTGAGTAATATTATTTTACAAAGTGTTGTCTATATACAACAGGCTGCTGCACAACTTTGCATCAACTCCTTTGCCTTGCCCTTACTGGTGTCACATGGACGGCCCTTTAGATGTGACATTTATGGGTTTTGCATTCAATACCCTCTTATAGTATAGTATGGCAGAGGGATTCAAAGTATTCTCATGTTTCAGCCATATGGGAAGACCTTCTGCTGTTAGGGAAACAGCTGATCACATAAACACTTTCTGTTACTTTATAAAACTAAAACATTTTACCGACTATCCAAAACTCCAAAGATCCAAAGTGTTGTTGATATTATGATTGGTTGGTTATGTTTGTTAATTTGAGAATGTGTGTTGTCTTAAACTTTAGAAATTCTGGGAGCTGGCTAAGCAAGTCAGTGAATTCATGACATGGAGACAAGTTGAGTGTCCATTTGAAAAAGATCGGAAGATTTTGCATTATGTGCTGACTGCTCCAATCTTCAGCGAAGATGGTGAGAGCACTGTGCTGGGCATGTCAAAATACATATCCGTTTATTTCCACACATGACATCATTGTGAAGCCTTGAGTAAAATAAATAGTGCATGATACTTGTAGAAACGGATTGCTATTAATTTAAGCCTGTATTAAGCATGCTGGATATTCATGGAGATAAACTGCCCCAATTATATTTGAATTCCTTTTTACAATATTATTGATATATAAACTCTTATCCTACACAATTGATTTGTAATCGACAGCGACAGGCTCACAGATTTTGCATAGGGCTCCATTTTAAAGTATACCACAATATTTCCCAACGTATGATGCTGTCACAAACACTGGCGCCTGATAGATATCCATATGCTATAATGAATTACAATAGCCTGTACATTGCTACTGACTCAGCTGCACTGCTTGGTGGGGAGGCTAATGATATAAAGACTAAGGTCATATACATGTCCACGGGGAAAAAAGACTGTGGGAAAATGGGTGCAGAAAAAAACCTGTAATACTAATTAATGTCTTATTGCTTTGGCTTGCAGCACTTTATTTGGCTTCCTATGAGAGCGAGGGCCCTGAGAATCACATTGAAAAGGACAGATGGAAGACTCTAAGGTGCGTGTCAAGGGCCATTCCCATCTATCAATCACGTGTGCTTCAGTGTAGCTCTGACATTGGGTAGTCTAACACCAAAGAGCATGTGCATGTTCCAGCCAGATGTATGCTAGTAACCAAATCATCCATTAGCCATCACAACCAAATACAGCCATGGTGTCTTTTGGTGCTTTGCAATTATTATTTAGTTGACTTGTATGTGTCTATATCTGAATCACAAACAGTACTAAAGAAGAAAGGTCCACAACACTCGTATTCCAAGTTGAAAATGAAAGACACATTTATTTCATAATGTGTTCTGCAACAATGACAATAGCAAATGATGACAGTGAATCACAGTCTGTCATATTTTTATATTCTGCATTAAAGGATTTATTTAGATTGTTAATGATATTTATGTGTGTATCTACACACATATAATTAACATTATTTAATTAAACGGTAAATTGTACAATATTCTAGTATACAGTAATGCATCTAATTGTGAATGTGTAAGTCATGTTTTAAAAGCTTGTAGATTTTTTATGAAAATTGAAACTGGAAAAAAAAGCTCATTATCCAAGACTGTGTAACCACATATGTCTCAGTTATGTCCTCATTTCAGTTAACATTTTTTTTTTCCAGGTCAGCGCTTTTGGGCAGAGTCTGACGTGTGAAGTGTCTGCCATGAAATGGCCATTATTAATGGACACATTTTGCACTGAGTGGAATTTGAGTGATGGGAGCAAAGCAGGCAACTGAGACACTGCAACACAGCGGAGGTGAATCAAGACAGCTTGAGAGCAAACCGACAGAAGAAATGAATTTCCAGTGACTGAGCTCCGGTATCTACTGAAGCCAATAATGACTGAATATTTCACAGACACCCCTATGTTGATTTCTTATTTTGTAGCAGTAACATATAGCTAGATTGGTTACTGGATTCTGCATCCTGCTTATCAGTTCAAACCCAGCTGTTGCTCCTGCTAAATGCCAACTATCTATATGAAAATGAAAAGCAGTCACCATGTACAGAGGAAAAGAGAGAGAACTGGACACATGGAATGCTGCTTCAAGCAGAACCGCAGAATAAAGCTAAAGAACAAGGACAGAGATAGCCACTCGCTGGCGATGCTCTCTTACCCATGAATTCTGACCAGTTTATTTCTATTCTTAAAGTTCAAGTTTACTGCTGGACAGTAAACTCTGTGTTAACAATGTGACTTATTGGAAAGTAATAATATTAATTATTGCCAACACAACTCTATTCTTTCCAGTGGTATATAGTTTAAACACGTCTCTGGAATGCTGACAGCAAAAGATAACAGCAACTGCGTCTTGGGACTGTTATTCTGTGTAGTTGTGTCTCTATTCTGAGCTGTTTGCAATAACTGTGTGTTTATTCCAACATTTTTCAATCCCTTTGATGTTTTATTATTTTCTTCTATTTATTACTACATGATCTGTCCAGATAACGTGGTACAGAACAAATTGTGCACTGAGGGCATTATTGAAGAAGCTATATATTTTTTTGTTTATCATTTTGTATTGATTCATTTTTATAATTAGACTTTATGAGGGTAATTCTGAATGCGCTGAAGCGGACGTTCGTTAAGTCAAAGGGGATTTATGCCCGATAACTGACCCGAACGACTGCTTCAACATATACAGAATAAGGACCTATGTCAGCTTCTCCCTTTTGTTTTTCAAACAACGCTGTGGCTGTAGACAATAACAACTTTTAGTGTTATGTTATTGTTTATCTGGCTACACAGCGATGTGACTTTTCTTTACATATTACCAGAGGATAATGGCGATGCATACATTCTAAGCCAATTGGTCGCAATGAATCAAAACGGCTTCTAGGGCTTAAATGCAGAAGGACAATTTTCAAAGGTTTCTGCCATCAGAGAGAAAGTAAACATTTTATTATATTCTGTAAAGAAGTAAAACCGTATGTTTGGAAGTGAAGATAAATTGTGGCACTATGTGCCACTCTGATTACAATGACCACTGTGTAAGAAAAAATGAGGACACCCAATTTCTACTGATAGTTTCAGTTTCTGTACAAAGAGCAGAGAGGGGGGGGGGGATTTATCCACTGGTGCAAACCCAATGGTATTGAAACAGTGAGGGATAATATTTGAATTCCACCTTATATAAATATTTAGATCGCATGAAATCTAATAGGTTCGGCCCTTAAAAATATAGCCAATTTAATTCAATTAAGCAATTCCTATATGTATCTTTATTGTTATAAACATCAATATTGTTTTAACAAAATAATATAAATGGGGATAGTATATTGGTTTATGAATTTAGTTTTGTGCCCCTGTAGATGTATAAGCACAGAACTTTTTATTGTTTTAAAAATAATTAGCAGCGGTCGTAAACCATGTATGCAATACCATAATCATTGTATACATGTAAATGAATATGCAACATTACTGTTGCATCCGATGGCTTGAGACAGTTGGGAAAAGCTCGCAAAAGTGCTGATGTTATTGAGCCGTTTGTAAGAATTTACATAATCAATTTAAAAGGCACTCTGTGGCACGTGAAAAAGACAGCTGAAAAATCAGTATGCTGACAAGCATCTGTTCAGACAGCAAGTCACCCATGTCCCATTTGCATAACCTTCGATTGATACATTCAGAGAAAACCCAAAGGACTGTGACATTCTTTGCCCTGAAGTGTGGAGCAGTTGCAGAATTTATAGCAGATTGAACAGTCTACGGTTAACAGTGATATTACCTGTTGGTAATTCAATCCCTGCTCTTCTTTGGCAGTCCATGACAACTCATTGTAGCAATGGTCTTTGATTGTAAGTATTTATCGTACGCAAATCATTTCTGTTGGTGAATTTGAGGGGCAAAAAGATGGGACTGTTTCTAACATTCTCAGTTTTTGGAATTGTGTTAGATATTTGGCTGTAAAAGTATTAATAGTGGGAAACCATATGATGCACATGTTTGTAAACACAATGTGATTGAAAAAAAAAAGGTATTTTTTTGTTGTAAAGCCGTTCTGTTCATTGGAAAAAACAGGTAATTATTTCAGCTTTAAGCTGTTATATGGATTTATGGGAGTATTCATTTGAGGCAAAACACCAGATTTTGCAATGACAGCACCAGACCCGGCGGACGTTTTCTCTATTTTTGTGCCTATGAATAGTTTATGCTGATTTTCAGATAATTGTGGGAACAGGCAATCGGTGTAAAACAGTATAAAAAAATCACAAGGGCATAAAAAAGGCACTACTTTGGTTAAGACTTCCAGATGGATATGAATCCACTTACTGTTATCAACAAGGTGCACAGTATAGAAAAATGTGGCAAAAGTGATATTTAAAAAAATAATAATAATAAGGATGTTGCAAAAAAGTAACCCGTTTGAAGAGTCTCTCTCTTATTTCATAATCTATTAATTAAGTTTACAGAACAAAGAGAATACTACATACAGCCCTTCCTTTTAAAAATGTTTGTGTACTCGCTCATTTTGTTTACTTTCTGGATCTAATATTTATTTCTTTAAATTAGATCATTTTCCAGAAAAGTCAAGTTATGCCCCTAACCACTATTTTTAAATGTTGAATGCCATCAGTATTTTTAAGGCCTTTACCTAGAAACCTTGCTACACGTGAAGTTTGAGGCATGAGAAAGGGAACACTGCATTTTTGTTTCTTCACATATGTCAAGATAATACAATTAGTAGGTACTGTAGTGATGGTGCATTCCATGATTAATATGGAAACTAAGCTTCCAGTTTCAATGGAATCCGGAGGCAAGTGCTATTAGGATATATATATATATATATATATATATATATATATATATATATATATATATATATATATATATACATACTTATTTATTTACTCCCTCTTGCATATTGTAATGTATTTTGACTTGCTTAGAAATGCATTTATGATTTATGTAGTTGGAATGAAACTGTAAATAAAAGTAAACAGCATTAAGTAATAGCAATAACACGGAGTCTGTTTTCTGCTTGGTTATGCTGTACATAATATGAAATAGTGAATGGCAGAGAATTCAGAGGCTTGGCGCACAGAAAAGCATGCATGGTTGTACAGCATTTCCCCCCCTTAATTTCCATAACAAAAATGTTTCTTGTATATTTTTTTTGTTATAAATTCTTTTTTTATTGTGACTCTTCAACCAGCTACTAGAGTACTTTGACATTTTAGCATAAACCGTATAAACCATAATAATAGAACAGATACTAAATACAATTTGCAGGAAAAAAACACTATTATCAAGTTCGTTTTTGTTTTATAACCCACCCGCTGTAACTAGTCCATAAAAACCACCAATGGTTCCCAGATGCTTTCGAATTTACTTAGTAAATGCTGAACTATGTGTGTAAGCCTTTCCATTGTGTAGATTTCCTGTATTCTTGATGCCCACATTTCCATACTGGGCATCTTTGACTGGTTCCAGAGTAATGGGATGAATCCTCTAGCCTCATTGAGTAGTATTAAGGATTTTTAAAGCCTCCAGTTAGGAATCTCGTCTTTATTTAGTACCACTAACCAGGGATCTTCTGGCACCCTTATATGTGGGTGATTCCACAAGATGTACATCAAGGTGCCTATACCCTTGCAGTCTCTCCAACACTGATCCGAAAAATTGGGGCACATAACTTTCAATCTCACCGGTGTATAATACCATCTGTACACAATCTTGTAGACACTCAAGGGAACATACTGAGATTGAGGATGAATAACGTTTTGGAGCTGCACCCCCCCCCCCCCCTGTGCGACAGCCCCAGTGCTCGCACTCCCACCCCTTCTCTGTGACCCAGCGTCAAATGACGGGTCATATAACGTCACGTGACCCCGCAGTATCATTTGACATGCGTTACCATGGCGACACATACGTCACATGACCCCGCCATGGCGACGCATACAGAAATCTACACAGCCCTGGTAAGTTGGTTGCAGAGGCCTCGTGGGGACCCCCGGAATTTAACTTAAATGCCTCGGGGAAAAGCGCGGGGCCGCTGCAACCACCGCGCCCCCCCAAAGAAAATCCCAGGGGGCACCCCCCTGATATAGACACATACTGTAATATTAATGGTTGGGCATCTAGCTAAGCCAATGGGCTTGGACAGGAGCCTTAGTCCAACCACTGAGTTGGAGAGGACAGTCCAACCAGTTAGTTTTTGGATACAACTTTCCTGTGATTGTCAAATAGGCTGCCTATCTGCAGCATGCCAGGGAAGGTCACAGACCAAAATGTGTATAGATGTATAAGTACTAGCCAAGGGAGCCACCCAAATGCTTCTTTATAGAGGTGTGTTTTATGATAGGGGGAGGGTGTATAACAGGGTGGATCCCATGTTAGGTATTGAGACAGGGAAACCTGCTTGCGTAACCTAATATGGCACTGAGGAGGTTAATTCAAAAGCAGGGCCCTTAATTGATCTCCTCACCTGCCTCATTAGGACTTTAAAAGCCTGCTTGACAGCAGTCTCATGCTATCTCTGAGCCAGGGAGGTACTCCCCTTGGACCGCTCTAGCGATCACCGTAGACCTTCTAATCCACTACCCCAGCCAGGAGGAAGCCGGGGGCCGGAATGTAAAGACTTGCATATTACCAAGTGTTATATATTTGTTGATGGTAAGGGACTTAGCCCCCCCCCCCCGCCCCCCCACCCAGTAGACGAGGTCTATGCGGTCTAGTCAGAACTCCACATAGGAGCTAGGTTGTTTTTGTTTCCCTGTATCCCTGTTTTGCTGGTGAAAGCTATTTTATGTTTTGAAAGTTGTTGCAAATAAAAGCCTGTGTCTACTGTGCTAAAAAAACTCTGCACTTATCTCCTACAGGGTGCTTGTTGGATATTGAGGGGGGGGGGGGGGCATTCCAGAGGTGTGGGGCACTAAGTGAGAAGTTTAAGGCAGGAGAGGGCTTTAGATACAGACAGAAGACATCCATGAGCAGAACTCAAGATGCGAGCAAGTGTATAGTGAGAAATTAGGGATGAGATCCAAGAACGGGTAGAGAAGTGTATAGTGTAGAGTGTGTAGAGAAGTGTATAGCTTTAAAAGAGTATGATAATTTTCTAAGTATTACGAGATTAAATAGGTAGCCAGGAGAGGGATTTCAACAGGAGCGATACTAAAACAGATTTAGGAGAGTGATTCTAGTAGCAGCGTTTAGGATAGATGTAAAGGAGAAAGGTGAGAGGCAGGAAGACCGGACAGTAAAAGGTAAGAATAGTACAGATGGAAGAGAATAAAGACCTGTATTAGAGTTTTAACAGTACAGCGACAGAAGAAAAGGGCGTAACTTTGCAATGTTATGGAGAAAAAAACAGACAGGCTTTATCAATATTGTGAATGTGAGAAATGAATGTGAGGGATGGAGTCAAATGTGCCCCCTAAGCAGTGTGCTTGTGATACAGGGTGTATAATTGTGCTGCCAACAGTAATGGAGAAGGTTCAGTAGGGCCAGGCTTGGGAGGAAATATGAGGAGATCCGTCTTTGATATGTTTTGTTTGATTCAGCGGATGAGCATCAGAAAGATATAGTGGAGACATTGATGGATTTTTGTCTGACTGGATGTGTAAAGTCAGGAGTTAAAAGGTAAAATTGTGTGTCATCAGCACAGAGGTGACATTTGAGCCCAAAAGATGTGATAAAGGCAACTAGAGCGAGTGCATAGAGCAGGCTTGCACAACTCGTAAAGTGTGAAGGGCCGAACTGCTCCAAGGAAAAAAAAATTGGGCCGCACGGGTAAAATCATTATCATCGTCATCATCATCATCGTCGTCGCCATCGTCATCGTTGTCGTCATTTCTCCTCCAGCACCTCTCATCATCATCCTGCACCTCCCATTACTCTCCCCCATCACTCTCCCCCCCTGCACCGTCCATCACTCTCCCCCTCCCCTGCGCCTCCCATCACTCTCCCCCCAAGTCAGCATCCCCCCCAAGTCAGCATCCACACCCCCCAAGTCAGCATCCCCACCCCCCAAGTCAGCATCCAGCATCCCCCCCCCAAGTCAGCATCCAGCATCCCCCAAGTCAGCATCCCCCCCCAAGTCAGCATCCCCCCCAAGTCTGCATCCAGCATCATAAGTCAGCATCCACACACCCCAAGTCAGCATCCATCATCCCCCCCAAAGTCAGCATCCACACCCCCCAAGTCAGCATCCCCACCCCCCAAGTCAGCATCCACACCCCCCAAGTCAGCATCCAGCATCCCCCCAAGTCAGCATCCACACCCCTCAAGTCAGCATCCCCCCCCCCAAGTCAGCATCAAGCATTCCCCTCCAAGTCAGCATCCCCCCCAAGTCAGCATCCAGCATCCCCCCCAAGTTAGCATCCACCCCCCAAAATAAGCATCCCCCCCAAGTCGGCATCCCCCCAAGTCAGCATCCAGCATCCCCCCCAGTCAGCATCCACACACCCCCAAGTCAGCATCCAGCATCCCCCCCCCAAGTTAGCATCCACCCCCCAAAATAAGCATCCCCCCAAGTCGGCATCCCCCCAAGTCAGCATCCAGCATCCCCCCAGTCAGCATCCACACACCCCCAAGTCAGCATCCAGCATCCCCCCCCCCAAGTCAGCATCCACACCCCCCAAGTCAGCATCCCCACCCCCCAAGTCACCATCCAGCATCCCCCCAAGTCAGCATCCACCCCCCCCCAAGTCAGCATCCCCCCCCCAAGTCAGCATCAAGCATCCCCCCAAGTCAGCATTCCCCCCCCCCAAGTCAGCAACCAGCACCCCCCCAAGTCAGCATCCACACCACCCATGTCAGCATCCACACCCCCAAAGTCAGCATCCAGCATCCCCCCCAAGTCAGCATCCACACCCTCCAAGTCAGCATCCCCCCCAAGTCAGGATCTTCCCCAAGTCAGCATCCCCCCCCAAGTCAGCATCCAGCATCTCCACCCCACCAAGTCAGCATCCCGCAGCCCCCCGCATGAATAAATGACCCCCCCACACCTACCAGATGTTGGCAGCGGTAGCAGAGGTGGCGTTGGCGGCAACAGAGTCGTTGTCGGCGGCGGCAACCGGAGGAGAGGAGGTGGTGGTGGATGGCGGCGATGGCGGCAACTAAAACTTATTTAAAATTGGTGGCGAGGTGAAGCAGGGGGAAGAACGCTCTAGTAACAGACCCGGAAGTTCCAGGTCGCGCTACTGCTGGAGCACGTTCCTCTGCTGGAGCTGGGAAGGAGGGTTAGGGGGATTAGCGGAAGCGCGCGTGTTTGCTGGTGCGTGCTCCTAGAGGGCACAGACACAGCATGCGGTCGCGAGAGTTTACCAGGGAAGGAGAGGAGGGGGGAAGGAGGGGGGTTGAAGGGGGGCCATCGTGGGCCGAAAGGGGTGGATAGGATCAGGCCATATTTGGGGACAAAGTAGGTTGTTTGTAAAATTTTGCATAGGCTTCTTCACTGGTCAAGGGTCTACATATTTTTTTGTTGGTGGTCCTAGTTTATTCAAACCAACAATCATTCATTTTATTAACCTACCTAAACCTTAAACTGCCCTCTCCATCATGACCTCCCTAGTCTAACCTTTGGGACTCCCTGGTTCAGGAAATATTTAAGATTGTAAAGCATTCTGCAGACAAATACCGTATGGCTTCCATCACCAATGAACTAATGAATGTGTGTGTTTCATACCTTGAATCATAACAATCACAACAATTCCACCTTATTTTTTTGGCCTGGAAACACTATATTGGCAGGGGAACATTTTGTATGCTATAAATACCTGGACTAACAAAGTTACTGTAATAATTCCCTGTCAGCACTGAAAGACAATTTAAATGGTTTTGGAGAATGTTAGAAATCAATTTATTATATTAAAATGTATGAATGAGAACTTATAACAAGACAATTGAATGAGAATATGTTGTAAGATTTAGAATTCATATGTAGCCAAAAGAGTTGCGCTGCAGTTAAGATTTAATGCATAACAGATGTTGGAGGTCGGCTTAGCTATCACATTTCAAGGTCTAGTCTGAAACACTAATATGAAAAGGTCTTTGCTAGAGAACACATGGGGCGGAGTTAGTGATCAATAAATACAGTTGTACTTCGATCAACTCTCTCCAAGACCTCTTCCCAAGACCCCACTCTGCATGAATCATCTAAGCTGCAATGTGAGACAAAGGTTTATCTATCATTACCATCTGAGCACATAAACTAGAACTTTGTCTGCTGAACAGCAATCTTCTGATGTATTGGAATCTTCATGAACAAGGAATAAGTGAAATTTATTCTAAGGCCATGATTATACTAGGTCTGGCAGTGCGCACGCTCTCCCTCGTGATGTCACTGCTGACAGGAGGCATCTGGAGGCGACAGGGAGGCGTGACAGATACGTGGCCATGAGCGGTTCACCCTCATTGGCTTAACCGCTCATGTGACACGGTCGCAGTGTGCCAAAATAAAAAAACGATAATCTCTTTGGGAAAAGCTCACGCGGTCGCTCTGTAGCACTCACGCCACGCGCGAACTATGTGCAGCTGCATTGGAGTACATTCATTTGTTCCGGCAAGGCGCGCACCCGTGCCACCCGTATAAACACGGCCTAACAGAGAATCATGTATTTCCTAATCAAGGTGCTCTGAGCAACAAAATACTGATCATTAAAATCAAAGCTGGAAAAGACTGTTTTTCTTCTTAACGAGTCTTTGCCGTGTGCATATTGAGAAATATAGTTAGCGTAGTGTAAGTGTAGGGGTTGGGCTAGGGTTAGGGGGGTTATATGCCTTAGGAGGGAGTATGCCTTAGGCTGCACTTACAGTGCCTGCAACGGCGACGCGACGTCGTTCCATAACAAAACAATTGACTCCGTCGCGAGCGCTTATAGTAAGCAAGACGGAGCGACCAAAAATTTGCAAGCCGGGTAAATTTGATTTTTCAGAGACTGTCGCCACATGTGAGTGTCTCTGAACCAATAAATTACCCTGTCGCTAGCGACGTCGCTGAAAGTTAAATGAAACTTTCACGGTGGCGACGGTGACGGGTGACGTCATCGGTCGCGTCGCCATCGCCAGCACTATAAGTGTGGCCTTAGGATGGAGGGAGTATGCCTTAGGATGGAGTATGGTCCAGTCACACTGCTGAACTCATTAAGGTTAGGGGGTGAGGATGTTAGTGGGTGTTAGCGTGGAGTTTGATCCAGCAGAACAGCTGGTCCAAATAGGGTTGGAGGGGGAAGGGCTGGTGGATGTTAGGTGTATGCCAGATAAGCTTCCTTGAACAATTGAGTTTTGATTTTTAAATGTCTGAAGCTGGGGGAGAGCCTGATGGTGCATGATATGGAATTCCGGTAATAAGGCAGGAGACAAGGCGGATGTCATAGGTAGACCTAGTTACTCCTCTGTAATAATATAACATAATTGAGCTCATTCAGCCCTCTCCACCTTCCCTCCTAGCTAGATCCGTCAGCCCCCTTCCCCCATCTTTTTATTCCCCGCCATCAACTGGCAGTTAGAAGAACAGAGCGCATCATCAATGAGATGAATATTATCTTGACATTTCTCTCCAGTCCAAGCCGGAAATGGAAACCTCTAGTTTACGCCCCTGACACAACAGACCGAGCCACGGTCATGTGGATCATTCCAAACTGTGCGACTACAGGGGTCTTGTATTTTGCCTCTAAACTCGCCTCTACACAAATGTAGTTCAAGGTTCTAGTAGCCGTATTGATCCTGGGGAAATGTAGATTTGGTGTAGGTTGTAATATCTCTCACAGGACAAACATTGCAGTTGATAAATTGCATTGTAATATACAGAGCTTTCAAAACTTCCTCAATTCCTTCTTTCATCACATAAACTAAGACTTCAAAGTACATTTGCTGACATTATTTTGCTATCTTGTTTTGGCAAGTTCTCCAGATAAGGTACATGAAAAAAATGACAAGCAGCACTGATTGCTGATTAAAAAACAGACCGATTGTACAATGGTACTGCATAATTAATACGTCTGCAAACCGAAAATAATCTTATTCCTTCTTTGTCATAGAGCTCAGTGCACCTATCCTAGTCAATAAAAGAGCAGTAGATAACACAGTGAAGCTTTAATAATTCATCACAGTTCCTGCGATTACATATGTACAGTATGGGAAGATGATAAATGAGGAAAGACTCTCTAACTATGTTTTGAGCTATGCCTTAAAATTGTATTTCAATGCTGTAAATATATATATATATATATATATATATATATATATATATATATATATATATATATATATATATAGTACATTAATGTTACCACCTAGTTTGTATGTGACCAAGCACCTTCAATTAAATTGAACACACAAAGTAAATGTAAGTCAGCAGAAAACATTTATTGGTAAGTGGATCAATAACCCCTATCATTCCAGCAGAAAACAATACAATACAGGCAATATGAATGAGTTTCATTCATTATGCATGGCATCCATCATTTTTTTTTTTTTAAAGATTATTAATGATTTAATTGGTAAAAGCTACATGCAGGTCCACTAAAGGAAAACACATCAAAGAGTACTAAGGGAGATGGAATCTTATGTAATTCGCCAGACAAATAGGAATCCAATGAGTGATCCACTCTGCAAGTATACGAGAACGTTGGTGCAAAATGTCCATGAAAATATAATCAGATAAAGAAAGTAAGCCATGACCCGTGGGCGAGGGGTGGCCATGACTGATTAAGCCCCTTCACCCCTCTGGGGTTTCTATTGGTTGGGGGTGGGGGTAGTCATGGGTAAGTAAAAGAAGGGGAGGGTTAGCCCTGAGTAATATCGTTAGGTTCCTGGGGGGCTGTACTTCCTCTTACCTTCCTGCAGCAGAGGAGTTTCACTCCCACCTGGGTTTTGGGTAGGCGTCAGTATTGGTTGGTTAAGACGGTATCGGTAACGCAAGGGGTCTCGGGTCTTATCATTTGTGTTGGTTTGATGTTTTATATGTGTGTTGTATCTCTTTGTATGTACAGTATAATGTATACCCATTCATAAACTGAAAATAAAACAATGAAAGGAGTATAAGGTAATGAGGAATAAATGAGTATGTTGTACTACAGGGTTTTATTCTTGGCTGTTTAATTTTGTCACAGCTTGCAGGGTTTTAGGAGGTTGCCGAAAGCAGATGGTTGTTTAATTGTATGGTGAGTGTGGTGAGTGTGGTGAGTGTGGTGAGTGTGGTGAGTGTGGTGAGTGTGGTGAGTGTGGTGAGTGTGGGTGAGGTGGAGTAATAGCTTGTTTGGATATCAGGAAGGGGGCGTCATCACAAGGTGATCTGGCCAGTAGAGGGGGCGACGACTGACCTATATGGGGTGGTGTTTATACAGTATGTGTCGGTGTCCGTTATTGGTCAGGGGGACGGGGAGATAAGTGGGGCATCCATAGGAAAGAATGCTACCTTGCACTGAAAGTTTGAGAAATGATTGTAGGACACGAGGGGCAGATTTTTTATTTGCTTGTTGGGTGAAAGAGCAAAATAGTTACTGGCTGCACAATCTAAGCAATGGGAACATTCCTCTTTCAGATTAGATTACTAATTAGAGCACTATAGGGTAAAAGTAATTAGGCATCTATATAGCATCATCTGCCCATCTATATGGGCAGATGCTGTACATGGCACTAATGTGTGCACAAATCAAGTGTCTCAGGAGCACATGGTTAACTTGTGCAAATACATAGTTGCATGTGTACATGCTAATAGGAAATACAGGTAAATATGCAATTTTTTATGGCTGTTACATACAGTAACAAAAGATGGTTTAAGACTTGTTGGGGCTATCGAATGTAGTGCTTTATACAATCAGACTAAAAAAATTATTTACTAATGTCTCCCGGCTGCAAAACTGGGACAAACCAGTGCAAAAACATCACTATATTTTTTAAAGGAAATAAATTATTTTATGTATTGGAGTTATTTTATTATAATTGGAGTCTTACTTTGATAAATTTGGTTTTGCCCCAGTTTAGCTCACACTACTAGTGCTGCTGCCCAGAGTAGCAGAAACTGTGGATTCTAAGGCCGAGGCCCCGCTGCGTCAGTCAGCGCGCCCGCACTGCATTCAGGCGGCGCGTGGAGAAGCAATTGACTGCTACCTGTAATCTGTAGGGAGCAGGAGCGGTAGGAGGGGGGGGCGTGGTTTGAGAGGAGGGCTGCAGCGGGGTCTCCTGGGCTGCAAGAGGGTGCAGCGAGCCCCCACACATGCCCTCTGCTGCTCACCCTCTGCAGCTCTCTCTCCGTGCCGCTCCCTCCCCCCCGGTCAGTTCTTCAATCCCCCGGTCGTCGTCCCCCCTCACTCACAACATATACACACACTTCCCCCCCCTCCCCCCACCTTTTGGTGGTGGGGGAAGCTCTGACAGTTCCAGCCCCCGGTGCTGATAGGCTCACCAGCGCACCACGTGACACGTCACCGCTCGGGATCGCAATCCTCTTGCATCCCCTGCCGGCTAACGCGTCACAGCGCGTATTGAGCCTCGTCGGAAGGAGGCAGCGGGAACAGCCAGACATAAGTTAAGGGGCTGGTGGCCCGCGCGCACGCGGCCGCCCGCAGCGGGTCTTAAGCCTAATCCTGTTGGGCTGACACCAGTACACCTTTCCAGTCACTAAGTGCCTTAGGCTTGTCAACTCAGTATAGCTGTTATGGAATTCCTTTAGGAATAGTGGGATGGGATTTATGCTAATGGTTATGCAAAGTATATGTAAATATCTCCAAGGGTACATCAGGTGTGCTCCTTTTTGACCACACATGAATCTCTCCCTAAGTTATTTAAGGTTTGAGGGGATGTATATACCCAACTGGAGACACTGCAAAATTGAAGTCATCCCTCTCCCTAAACCCTATTTCAGGAATCCGTTCAGAGGATATGGATTTAAGTTGAATCCGTCTACGGATTTTTAAGACTCCGGACAGCCTTACAATGAAGTAATTTAATGGCAGATTTCATTCTGCAGATCGGATTTGGCTGGGAAAAATCAATGGATTAGCAGGCTCACCCATCTCTACGATTGACCTACTAACTTTATGTTTTTATTTTACTGCATACATTTAAACTATTTTCTGTTTTATATGTATTCAAATCTATTTAGGCATCTAGTTCACACTATTTTTCAATTATCACTAAGGATATATATTTAGTATTTATCTAATATTAGATTAGCTCTGATTTATTGATTCCATTTACAGTATCACAGGAAATGTCTGATTGCTTTCGGTGGGAATCACTTTCTTTGACAAATCTAGAGGTGTTTTTTTTATCTACAATTCTGTCTTACTTTTGCAGATGAAAGACTCTGACAACTAACCTTTTAGTCGGTTAATTTAACAAACTGTCTAGAGTTATTCCTGGCTCATTTGTGCTTTTTTATCCTCTGACACAATTAAACAATATTTACTATTTAAGGTCCTATGAGTGCCTGCTAAGTCTCTGATCCACATTATTTATCCTTTTCTATAGACCTGTGCAAATCAGGACTGTTCCACGTAAATTGGAAAAATGGGTATCTTTATACACACAGAACCGGGTTTAAATGTGCTCCTTGTCATCTTTACAGTTTACAATAACTTGCCTTAGAGCACCGCCATGTGTTAGGTTTTGTCACTTGCAATCATTTGCACGTAAGTATTAAATACTTGTTCATTTGTATTTGCTTAACTCTGAAGAGGGTATTGTGACATAGTCCAAAGATGTTAGGCAGCTTTCTGCCCCATTTTAGAGCAGAAAGTGCAGGAATAGTTACAAATGATCCGTTCCACAGCTTCCCATTAACTCAGTCAGCTGGATGGAAAATCCAGACCACAGATTACAATGGCTCTAGTTCTCCCTCACCTGCTCTTCTAATCACATGCACAGGTATTTAGAGCAGAGAGGTTTTGCATTTCACTCTCTCTCCTTGGAGCCTGGGGGCTGGGGGTGTCGCTGCTCCCCTGCATCCAGTATCGGGGTTGACGGCCCCTCCACGTATCACAGTACCAGAGGATTTGCCTGGACTCCACGAACAGATAAGACAAAACAAATGGTTACTGCTGTTGCTAAAAGACTGTGCTGTATCTTGTGTCCCTAAATGAAAGAGCATTGTTTTAAGCTGGGGAACCAGTTTAGTTGGCCAGCAGCTGTTAGAGAGACTAATTCTGATGTGTAGTTAGATCCCTGAAAGGGATAGGATTTTGCATATATGATTTTGGTTTTATTTCTTGAAATAACAGTGTGGGAAATATTGTAACACTGAAATATGTGAACTGCTGAATGAAAGTATCTGAGTACCTCTAACCTTCACATGTTAAAGCTGCAGTACCTTACTTGGATGAAAATAAAGCAGGCAGAAGCCTGAGTTAAGCAGCATAATACTTTGCATGATCCTGTTTGTTGTATAATTAACCCTAGAAGACTGTGTCGGGAAGAACCCAGACAGACGTCAGCACTACAAAAGAGGGGCGTTTGTCACAGTATATACAATAAAGCATTGAGATTGCAAGACTGTGGAAAGACCATGATTTTCAAAAGATCATAATACCCAGGAAAGTAAAACAATGCACATGTATTTTGTTGATTTTAGGATATATCAGGAAGCAGTTACCTCCTTAGTAAGTGTGCTATACACAAATTCATAATTAAAGCAATTGACCTATATAACGCGCCAAAGATGACAATATGGTGGAAGATGTGATGTAGTTGACCAAACCCTTAGGTGAGTCCAGATGAACCGCCAATGGCTAGTAGCCGAAGTAGTCTTGTCGCAGACTTATTCGGTCATACCAATATGTGAATGACAAGAAAAACCATACAACACCCATGGTGCATTACCTTTGGTAAAAATACTTGATTAAACTCTCTGGGATTATAAACAAATATGAACCAGTACACTATAACAATGGAAAAAAATCCTAATTGGAATAAATTTATAGACATAAACAACAATAAAAATGCTGCATCGACTGACAGACAGACACACGGGCAGATGAGCCGTCCGTCTGTCTGTCTGTCTGTCGGTACGTCGGTCTGGGAATAAGTACGTCTTGTCCCCTCCGTAAGAAAGTTTGCGTATGTCCTTTATGTCAACTCAGGAGTTTTGGCCTCGGTTCAATGGCCCCCTTTGCTCACCCGAAAGGCTGATTCCCAAAGTTCTGTTACACTCTCATTTAATAACATAATGTAGATTGCTAAGACAAAATGTACCTTATAATGTATTGTATTTAATGTTGTCATGAATCAATAAAAATGTAAATTACAAAAAAAAAAATTGGAAATGGGCTGGTTGAAAAATGCCAAAAAAAATCCTTTTGGAATGGACTTCTCCAAATGAATTTAAAATGAAAAATCCTATTCATGATCCGTCCTGACGATTTGTACCAATAAGTAGGAACCATTGTAAGTGCGTTCACCCCTCGAGCTGTATCCACACGGAATAATGTCATCGATCAGCGGCGTGGGGCTGTGCCCCACACCGCGTGGTGGCATGCAACGGTATCTGGCAGCGTGTAGCGACGTGTGTGATGAACCTTAAGCCACCTCCAAGACAGCTCTCCTAAGCTGTACCACAACTGCCAGAACAAGGCTTCTTCCTGCTCCGCTGTTCTCCAGTCCGCTACGATGGTGATGTCACTGCTAGGGATTCAGCTACGGGGTCCTTGGATGATCAAAACAAAGCCCTACGCATTTGAAGACCATGGGGGTCATGCACTAAGCAGCGGAAAATTGCATTCGCCAGGGGTTTGAATTCGCCATGTTTTTGGCGTGTTGCCCTCGCTGTATGCAGGAAGGGCTGAATCCCTGGCGAATCACAGTGAGAGCAACATTGCCAAACATGGCGAGTAACCGGTGGCGAGACAGTCTGCTTGGCGAGAAGCTGCCGAGAAGCCATCCCCTGCCGAGATGTGTCTGCAGCAGAGAGAGATCCGCCGCTCTCTTTGCGCAAACATTGGCACATTAAAAAATCTTTTAAATACAATTTTATTCATAGTGTACATGTGCAGGGGGTCTCCGGAGCTGAACCGCATTGGTTTCAGGTCCGGGGACCCCCTGCTTCCCGAGATAAAGGCCCCATTATGAGGTGCCAGTATCCCTCTGCATTTAAATGTCCCGATCACGTGACCGCGGAATGTAAACAAAGCAGATGGATAGCGGCACCCCATAAAGGGGCCTGTATCTCAGGAAGCAGGGGATCCAAAGCGGTTGTGTTTAAAGCTTGTGTTTAAAGCTTGTTTTTTCCTACTATTCCACTAGTAAAAGTAAAAAATACAGGCCTTTTATGTAAAGCTGCTCATTTGTAACCATTGTAGATTGAGCATTGTGAGGCTTTAAATAAAATAACCAATGGTGCATACTACTAAATTAGGCAAGACAATGTATCTATCTCACTGGCACTAATAACAAAAATAGGAGTACACTTTTTGTATCAGGGGAGTTCCTGTTAACTTCTTTAAACAGCATATTACAATAACTAATTAATAGATTACCGCAGGCACGTACTGCAACAGGTCCACTATGAATAAAACACCCATATCAATAAACAATCATTCCTTACCTTTGCGGTTATGTGCTATGGTAACGAAGCAGCATGAATATATTTTTTAATAATAGTGTACTGTGAGCAGGGGGTCCCCTGAGCTGAACCGCATTGATTTGTGGATCAGGAACCTCCTGCTTCCCGAGTTACAGGCCCCGGTATGTGTCATCGGGTGCCACTGTCACCGCCATCTTTATAGCATCCCATATGCGACGTGCCCGCTATAAAGATGGTGGCGACACTGGCCCCGATGTCCCAAACCAGGGCCTGTAACTCGGGAAGCAGGGGGTCCCTGAGCCACAAATCAATGCGGTTCAGCTCAGGGGACCCCTGCTCCCGCACAATATTAGGAAAATACATTAATGCTGCTTCATTACCATAGTGGATAGCCGCTAAGGCAATGAAGGGGTTAAGGCATAATAGCATGTTTATTGGGTACAATTGCCCCCAATAAACATTGCTATAAACAACATACACCCCCTGTGCCCCCAACAACCCCTATACCTCCATTACATATATCATATTTTTGGGATGCACAGCAATGATACTATAGGCCGGCGGTGGCCCTCGGGTGTTCCCCGCAGGCCTGCAGTACCAATTCAGTGCACCCCAAAAAAAATTACAACACATAAATACACCACCCTTAACACATACAGTATAGTAATGTGCAAAATTAATGTTATCCACATATGGATAATAGTGAATTTGCCCATTTAAAATACATAAAGAACAATAAATACAATAAATACATATAGCAACAAGAATAAAAACTACATCCCTACTCTGATTGACTCTAGTAGACCATGTGACAGAGGCTTTGGGGAGATCGGATGTGACGTCATTTAAAGCCTGACACATGGTACTAGAGCCAATCAGAGTTGGGATGTATTTCACACGCTCTGATTGGCTACCGTACCATGTGAGGCCGGCCATCTTTCTTTCGATGACGTCATCTTAAAGGCAATTGAAGCACAGCCATTCTGATTGGCTGGCGTCATTGCCTTTAAATGACGTCATCAAAATTAATCCCCCCCGCCCCCAAAATCACATGGTTTTCACGGCCCAATCAGGGCCGTGGGAACCATCGGACAACAATGTGACGTCATAGGCCTATAAAAGCCTATGTCGTCTCATTTTGAAGGCAGATGCCGAGGAGGACGGGCCTCCGGAAGAAAGAAGAGAAGAGGGCGTGGCAGCAGACGTAAGAAGACCCCCAGAAGACCCCAGAAGAAGCCGGAAGAACACAGATGAAGACGGTGAAGGAATGGATTACAAATAAAAGACAAGCTTCGTTTATTATTTTATGGTTTATTATTTTATGTTTTTTAATTTTATGGGTTCCTGTTGCTGTGCGTGGATTTGTTCGAGAGCTTGGTGTTCAACGGGAGTTGGAGAGTGGGGCAGCTAATGGTAAGTTAACAAAAGAAATGTATTTTTTTTTTAACTTTAACTGTTTTTTGTAATTATTTATATGTGATACAATTTTTTTCCATTCTTATTTCTTGCCACTGTATGTATGTATGTATGTATGTATGTATGTATGTATGTATGTATGTATGTATGTATGTATGTATGTATGTATGTATGTATGTATATCTCTATCGATATATACATACAGGGTAAGAAATTATTTGGTTGGGAATGCTTGTTTTGCACTATGTAAATGTATTTGATATGCTGCTATTCTTAAATGTGTGTAATGTTATTATTAATTAGATAGATGTAATTTGTGGTGTTGTATACTGTACTTTAGGTCAGGGTGAGGCTTGCTTTTTTATAGTGGTTTTTTTTGGTACTACTATTATGTCAGATGTTAACTTTGTTGGATAATGGGTTTGTTTAACGATTAAAAGAGTTAATTGTGTAATTGATTTGGATGGTATTTTAATAGTTTTGGGATTTGATTCATTAATGGTAATTTATTTCGGTTGCCTTGCTTGGTTTAAATAGTATAATTGTTTGGATTTCAGTGTATTTTCTTTTGAATATTTTATTGTTAACATTGATTGGCAGAGTGTACATGCTGCACAGATTTAATGCATCATGTATACAATGTAAATTCAATGTTTTGATTGACTTTGATGCTTTTGATTGGCAGATGAGAATGATTCTATTAGGAAATAGGATTTTGTTAGACTGTGGCTGATATGGAGAAGTGGTATTTTAATTTGTGCATGTTTTTGTTAACCCTTAAACATTTCTTTGTATATTGGTTCATCATGTGTATATATATGTATTTATATATATATATAATATCTATCTATCTATCTATCTATCTATCTATCTATCTATCTATCTATCTATCTATCTATCTATCTATCGTTGCATGATGAAGCCACTGTACAAATGAATGGGTGAAGGGTGGGTATCGGGCCAGGGTGACTTATCCCCTTAATTACCTTTGCTGTTATTATCCAATAAGGTGATTAAGGGGTTAATTGATATCAGAATGTAATTGCAATGTATTGGCTATTTATTTTGTTGGCAACGGAGGGCATGGATTTTGCTGGCGAGGGGGCTTCTTATTGATGAGGTCAGTAGAACTTTATTTATTTTATTATGCTACTTAATGTGTTAATAATGGGCAAATAATCTATTATCCCTATCTGGATAATAGTTATTTTGCACATTATTGTACTGTATGTGTTGGGGGGGTAGGGGGGTGTTGATGTATTTAATGTATAGGACATGTTTATGTTTTTGACATATATGGTTGTTTCCTCAGGTCTGCGGGGGACCTATGGAGACCACCTGCTGTCTCCTC
Source organism: Ascaphus truei (assembly GCF_040206685.1). NCBI lineage: Eukaryota > Metazoa > Chordata > Amphibia > Anura > Ascaphidae > Ascaphus > Ascaphus truei. The sequence goes on from NC_134483.1 coordinate 321,484,569, forward strand.
GGGCTTCTCACGGGGGACACTTGCAGGGAAGAACCGGGGGTACCGCGGCCCTATAGGGACAACCCGTGGGCCCCCAGACCCCCATGGGAACCACCCGAGGCCCCTCAGACACCTGTGAGTCTGACCCGGGCCCCCCAGATAGCCGTGGGCCTACCCGTGGGGACCCCATTGTGGCCCACGGTGACCCATGGAGACCACCTGGTGGACCACGGAGCCTGGCAGGGACCACCCGTAGGCCTCCAGACCCTGTTTGAATCACGGTGCTGGGCTACTGTAGGTCTGTGAGGTGACCCGTCAGGCCCACCGCGGACTCCCGTGGGCCTGGGGTATTAACCCTGTATGTAAAATAATAAATCATGTATTTATGGGGGGGCACAGGGGGTGGGTTATGTATTTAATAAATATAATGATGTTTATTGTGGGGCTATGTATGGTTTTTATTGTGGGTACTCAAAAAAGTCCCTGCTCGCGGACGAAACGCGTCAGAGTTTCAATGTAGCAGTGTATTTTTATATGCCAATGCACTCAATAAACAACCTTTTAGTCTTTGCGTGAGGATTTCTTATTTTTGTGCCCCCGCGGTTTGCAGTGAACCGCCTGAAAAACTTTTCTTCTAAGATAATGAAGTGGCCTTTAAATGCATTTTTCCTGCCTCGGATGCATGCCAGGGGGCTCCGGTGCTGGTATTAATGGTATCAGCTACAGAGACCCCCGGCATAATCCCAGGCAGGAAAAAGGCCTGATTTTTTTCAAAGTGCCGTTCCGCCGCTCATCCGCAGCCTCTCCCCAGCAACTTGTAAATTTTTGGGGGCGAGACGGATTGCCGTGAAAATCTCAATTCTAGAGTGGCGAGTAGCGGCGCAAACCTATTCGCCACTACTAGAATTGAGCGGGTTTCAAAACATGGCTAGTTGCGGCGCAAAGTGCCTTTTCGCCGCGCCGATGGCAGAAAACGGCGTTTATTTTGCTTTCGCCAAGTTTTCGGCCCTAACTGAATCGGGGTATGCATTTTTGGCGCAAAACGGGCGAAAAGTGACTTTGCGCCGCTTACTGCATGAGGCCCCATGTGTGTCTTTGTCAGGGAATTTGCAACTAAGTTGTACTGGCTCCTTTTTATACCTTTTCTCAATCAATTGCAATGTCTGTTTTCATGTTCATTAAAGAGTCCTCCATAACAAAACCTGTTGTGCCTACATAAATTCTCTATTGCTCATATGTAGGACCTTTAACTCTCTAAGAAAATAGACAGTATATCAAAATGGTAACTAATATTACACACGTATTAACTGATTGGCAATCTGGTGTAGCATTGTGCCCCTCGGCCACCAGAGACCCCCCTCCCTTGTGTCAGCGCGGTCGCGGGTGCCGTCGGAGGCAGCGACGGGCCCGCCGGCTGTTCACAAAGGTGGGGGCCAGTGCAGGGTGCGCTCGGCGTCCCTGGAGCTCCGGCGGCGCACCCGGCTAGCGGGGGCCGCCATGACAAGTTGCACGAGCGTGCGCGGGATCGCGCATGCGCAGAATTAGCTAGAGAGTCACGGCAGCCCTTAGAAAGTCGCACGAGTGTAGGGACAGCAAGGGAGAGGTTGCGGCGGCCATTGCAGCATCGCAAATGCGCAGTAAAGATCGCGCACGCGGTCCCCATTGGATAGAGCTGTGCCAAGGACTACAATTCCCAGCAGCCTCTGGGGACTGCCCTTTCACCCTGGTCACAGGCAGCATTGAAGCCAATAGAGCTGGCAGATTCTCATGCTGCAGAGTTGCAACAATGTTGTGTGCAGACAGGGTTTTTGTGAGTTGGAGTCAGGGAGCTGTGAGGGAAGGAAGGGTGCGGGGAGCGAGTGCAGCTCCTTCACCCAGATAGGTACCCACACCCCAGGTAGGCCCCAACTCCCCACCAGATTAGTGGGTAATTGAATAGGGACGGCCCAAGATAGGGACGCTAGTGTTAGTGTGCTGTCTGGCCAGGGTCACGGCTGTCAGTGCCGTGAGGTCTGACAGGCAGGCACAGTGTTGCGCAGCACGTTGGCTGCAAGCATCCAGTGGGTCACAGCTTTTTGCTGCAGGCACTGGGATCAGTTAAGTAATAGTCAGGACTGGGAAGAGTTAGGGGAGTGGGGCAGGTTATTAACCCCTGTAGGCCCCTAGGAGTTTTCCCCTAAGCCATCAAGGTTGCTGTGCTGTAGGGACGGCCTATAGTACAGTATTGTCCATGTAGTTAGTGAAGTCAGTTAGGGACTCAGCGGGCGCTGCCTCCGTGTATTGAGGTGGGCGCAGTTCATCATTGCGGCTGCAGCAGTCCTCCGGGTGGGATCGTCCTGGAGGTGGTTCCGGTGTCTTCGGTCGCCGGATCCTTTGTGAAGCCAGTTGGAGATCCGAGCACGGGAGTGCTCGGGCAGGTACTATTAAATCAACAAGTGCACCAATGGGCCCTTAGCTTAATAGTGACTGCGCAGTCACCCACGTTCTCTCCAAGAGTACGGGACATTGGGTGGGGATTCTCGGGACACTGGGTGGGATCATCTAGTGTTGGGGAAGCGTCCTGCGTGACGCGTAAGTGTCTCCTCTAGAGAGGGACACCGGTTATTATGGTATTGGCGTGATATGTTGTCTTGCATGTTAGTAAAGTCACTAGTTATTATACATCACTGTGTATTGGTTATTTGTATGTGTCCTGCGAGGAACCACTCCCCCTATGGTGGGAGCCATCGCAGGTGGAGGCGCTGCACCGAGTAAGTGGTTACTCATATTATCATATTGCCCCAGGTTCCCTGTGGCGGAAGCTCAGCCCTCCTGTGAGCCAACAGGTAACGCACCACACACCTGGTAAAACTATATGTTTCTCCGCACCCACAGTATAATATGCGATTGGGGGGGGGGGAAACCCGTTACACTGGTAAAACAATTACATACAATCTCACAAGATCTATGAATTACATACATTTGTACCTTAAAACTTAATCATACATATTAATATACACACACACACACATTCCTATAGTCTATTTAATTGTAAACAAGTGTCTTATCATCAACATGATGACTTACACCTATTGGACTATATATCGCTTATCAGAATATAAACAATGTGAATCTGGTGTAAAGCAACCTCAAAGCTCTGCTCAATTTGTCTCTATAATATAGAGACTATTATACTTAATTGTGATGTATTGTCACTTGATCATATGCCAAATAATGGCATACATACTGTCCTGGAACAGGATTACACATTCTCTGTCTCCCTTTGCAGTTTTGACTATTCCCGTCTCCCTTGTTCAGCTGCCTGTAATTCTCCCTGTTCCAGCAGCTAACTGCATGTGTAAAGCAACATTATTGCTACATTTGTCCTTCACACAGTTCTAGTTGGTTGCCCTGACAACCTTCCAATCCTCATAGATAGATTGGTTAAATCCTACTCCCCTGCCTTTATAGCAGTTACTTTGGTCCTTAGACCCTTCCTGCTTGTGACAGGAACATGTGCTTTAGATCTAACTGGCTGGCTTAGTGAGTACATGCTTCCTCCATTACACCCCGGCAAGGCCATCCTTTTTTACCATCCCCCCATAACAGAGCACCTTTACCTAGAGAAGCACTCTCTCACCACACATTACCAAGTACCCATTATATTGGTTTTTGACTCCCCCATTAACGTTGAAGAAAATAAAGGACTCTGTGTGCTCTCAAAAGGGGATGAGTTAAACCACTGGACTCACATCCCACATGTGATCCTGGTTCCAGAAGAGTAAAAAAGGTGCCAAAAAAGAATAAAAAAGGGACTGTGTGCTTTGTGGTCAGCACAGAATAGTCTCCAGCTTACACAGCATAATGCTGAGAGACAAACTGCAGAGACACAGCTTTCTGGAAGATCAGGTACTGCACAACAGCCCCTATACAGCTACACAAGCAAACTGCTTACACTGCTACACAGAGCCAGCTGCCTCTACACAGCAAAACAGCAAGCAGCTTTACACAGTAAACAGAGCACAGCCTCTATACAGCAAATCAAGCAGCAGTTTAAACAGCAACAGTACAAAAGGCAGCAGCACTGCAAACAGTGCATAACACACACAGAACTTTCACTGCTCTATTCTGCCTGAGTCCACCATCATATACAGTGAGGTGCAAATGTCCCACCTACCCCTGCGCACGTCCCCACAGCTGAGGTCATCAAGGGTCACACCACTGGACATCCGCCAGGACACGGGTCCGAGCCACGGACACCTGTTAGTACAGCTACCCCAACGCTGACCACTGCAGGACACCGACTAGCACCATTTGAGACATTCATCCATCACTGATGCAGGTAACAAACCGCAAGCCACATGCACTGGCTAAGACCTACATACACCTGTAGTATGGAAGAACTCAGACCCTCACCAGACACTACTCACGAGAGCGACAGGCCAAACATCACACAGCAGCGTGACAACAGACGCTGAGACCGCTGCACAACTGCGACAGATGCAAGAAGGCACAAGGCCCAAGCAGACAGTCACACTGACACAAAAGGCCCGGGAAAAATATGAAGCTGACATTGACACGCACCGCGCCAGGTTAGAAAAGGCCTGGGAGAATACTGAACTTGAAATGTGTAATGCCACAAACGTTAGCGATCAAGAAAGGCAGATTAAGCAAGTTATAACTCAGATTAAGTCATGCCACAGACATTATGTAACGCTGTCACAGGCATATTTCACCTATCTAGCAAGAACTAACATGGAAGACAGCCTGCGAGAACGTGACCTGCAAAAAACGATTGATCTGGAACGTGACGGTATCGTGCAGCCCGCCATCACGGAAGCACAAAATGAGAGAAAGGAGCTCCTCCTGGAGACTGCATCACAGCGTTCCAGCATATCCAGACATTCATCAAGGTCAGCTAAATCAGTGCAATCTAATGTGTCCAGCGCAAGCGCAAACGCTACCAAGGCTCGAGCCACCGCAGAGACCGCACGTGCTAGGACCGAAAATAGTCGTAAAGAGACAGCCATAAGAGCAGAGAGAGTGCGCATAGAAGAGGAAGAGCAGACATCCGCTGCCACTGCCGCCGTAGCCACCACCACCAAGAGGCCCTAAATAAAGAGAGGGAAGCCGCCGCCGCCATAGCCCAAGTCAAAGTCTTAGAAGCAGCAGCCACGCAACAGGATGGCGGGGAGCAAATGTACGACCGGATGATCTCAGAGGATCCAGTCCGATGCACCAAAGACTATGTGAGGAGCCTCCAGCGCACCATCTCAACACAACGAGGGTGACATCACAGACTCCGAAGACTTGCTCGGTCCACGTGGAGAAGATGCTGACTTCAAGGGTACACACAACCTGGGATAGCCACAGCCGCAACAGTGATCCACACGCAGGCACGCATACGGATGCAATACAACAGGTTCGCAATCCAGGTATGCCCACACGGAGAAACACAGCTTCTCACACTAACCAGCAGTCATCACACGGCCACGCCAAGAAAGAGGAGATCTCAGGGCCCCTCCCGGCAATTATATCAGAATGCGACCAACACATCAATGCATCAGGCCTAACAGACATGTGCAAGTACATGATCCGGTGTGACATGTTGCAAACAGGACTCACCAACTTCGACGACTGTTCTGAGAACTATCGAATATGGAAGTTCACATTCGAGGACCCTATCAGCTAGCTATAAAAGTCTGGGCTTCTCCGTAAGGGAAGAACTCAGCCTACTGACCAAACGGCGGGGAAAAGAATCCATAGAACATGCGAAGAGGCTCAGGGCAGCGAACATGAACCACCCCCAAGTAGGTCTTGACATAGTATGGGAAAGGCTGGAGGAGTGCTATGGTAGCCCCGAAGCAATCAATGACGCGCTCTTCAAGAGAGTCGACAACTTTCCCAGAATTTCCGCCAAAGACTACTCAAAGTTACGAGAACTCGGGGATTTGCTGCAGGAGCTGGAGTCTGCAAGAACAGACCCATCCCAACAAGTCTCAACGTCCTGGACTCTGCTCGCGGAGTGAGACCCATCTTGGAGAAGCTACCCTTCAACCTCCAAGAAAGACGGACTTCGCAGGGCTCCAAATACATAAGTGAGAAGCAAGTCGCCTTCCCTCCCTTCTCATTCTTCTTGAGCTCCATTCGCGAAGCAGCAAGAACGAGAAACGATCCCAGCTTCATCCTAGGCACATCAACATCAACTGTACCCAGCGCGAGCAGCATAAAGAATGAGGGACCGGTGACAAGATACGGCAGCACCAGAATGCTTATCTCGGTCCATATATGAAATGTCTCTTTTTGGAACAGATGTGTATTATTATGTAATTAATTTATCATAGTTGAATAACTTAGATCGTAAGCTATTCGAGGGAAGGACTCCTTTTCCTATTGTTTTATGTCTGAAGCGTTTATTCCCATTGTGTTATAATATTATGTCATGTGTATTGTAAAGCCCTATGTACCTGGATAGTGCTATATAAATAAAGACATACATTACATACATAACGGGTCCACACTGATATTATTATTATTATTATTATTATTGTTATTATTGTTATTATTATTACACAAATTGTAAGTCATTTTGACAAGAGATCCTCTTTGCTTTGATTTGACTTACTGATGTATGTCATTATTTTACTCATCTTTTTCGGCTTTGTAATTTTCGCCTCAAAGACAAATTCCTAAAAACAGCCAAGAATAATCATGGAAAAAAATTACTCAGTCATAAACAATTGAAACATGGAAGCTAACAAAAGTGGGCCAATACTGCCACCTAGTGACCGTAAAGGAAAAATAACACAAGGAAAATGAATTCCAGATCTTCCAAAAATGTATTTCATACATTTTCAGAGGCTTTGCCTATTCTTGGAAGTGTCGCATTATATATTTGACCAACACCATTTGCCACCACAACATAAATGGGGAAATTTATCAAGCATAGAACAGGGCTATTATTCCACTAAGGTAACAATAGTAACAGTAAGTAGAATAGAATAGATAGTAAAGTGTTTTCCAGCAACGGACGGAGACGCATAGCGCTGCTTAGTAAATCCGTGCCCAAACTTCACAAGCAACTTTCTCACACCCAACAGTGACCAACAGACATGAGAAAAGTCTTGCAATCCATCAAAGCACAAATAGGATTCTTGGTACAGTAAGTATTCAAAGTATATCATATGGAAAAATGAATTGGGACATATTTTGAAATGACATCAGACAATTGCACATAGTATCAAAACGATTACTAAAGTTGCACTATGCATGTATATTGTTTTTTATTTATCCAGCGCCAACCATGTACGCAGCGCTTTACAACATTACAATTGAAGGTAAATAATGTACATTACAAACCATGGGAATAAAGTGCAACAGGTACATTACAACATAAGGATAACGGAGCCCCTGCCCCAATGAGCTTACAATCTAAGTGCTATGTTGGGAGGCTTACAGACACATAGTCCCCGCTTTTCTTTGCACAATTTTTATTTATTTAATTTTTCTTGCACAATTAATTGCCATTTTTGGAAGGGGGGAGGGAGAGAATGGAGACACACACATAGACACAGAAACACACACACACAAAGACACACACACACACACACACACACAGACATACACACATACACACAGACCCGATCCAGCCAATGACACGCCCCCTCCCTTCATAGCCCCCCCCTCCCCGCTCCTACAGAACAGCAGAACGCTCATGCTTGAAGAGTTGGGGATATCACCACTCTCGAGCTGAGCGCGGTCAGCACCAGCAGGGACTCAGCCTTAGGATAAAAAAGTGCATTATTAGAGGTGCAGACACGGGATTTCAGGTGCATCTCGAGTTCATAGCGAGAAGAAGCAGTTTTTGAGCGAGTTTGACATGTTATTGGATTTTTCTGAATAGCTACAGACGCAAACTCATTGGGAAAGCACTCAAAACTGTTGATGAGTGACTTATCGAAGATGCCTGAATAGGTCTCTAAATCCGAAATGTCTCTTTTTGGTAGAGATGTGTATTATTATGTAATTAATTTATCAGTTGAATAACTTAGATTGTAAACTCTTCGGGGCAGGGACTCATTTTCCTATTGTTTTATGTCTGAAGCACTTATTCCCATTGTGTTATAATAGTATGTCACATGTGTTGTATTGTGTATTGTAACGTGTAGAACGTGTAATGAGTTGCTTCTTTTAAGAGGGGATTTTCAGCTGGCTTTGAATGTGGAAAGCGAAGGAGCTTTATACTTAGTAGCTATTGAAATATTTAGCATTTGGGTCTCTAAACCATGCAAACTTTCTATAAAAAGATTAAGCAAGAGACAAACCTTTGTTCATACTATTTTGTTGGTTGGTGCCTAACATACTAAAGACCAGCAGACCTGCATAACAAATATGTATAGACAGTGGAGTTGCTTATTCGTAAGAATACTGGGGTGAACCTGATTCACTTCCCAAGATCAGCTCTTCTTGTAACCATTTGCAAGTCACCCCATCTATATTTGGTACAGGCATTAATATTACATTGTAAGCACTTCAGGGCAGGAATTAATTGAGCTTGCAAAACTCGTTGTACCGTACAGCACTGTGTGCATTGTCAGCACTATGTATAATAAAAACAAACATTAAAAATAATGTTTAGCTTCATTATTAATTAGGCGACTGCACTGTTCTGATCAGTGGCTTAAAACGTACTAGTACTGTGTCTTGTTTCACATAACTTTTGATTGATAAATTATTAAGGAAAATCTATTTGGAACACATTTTTTAAATATTTATTCAATGACAATGCATAGAAAACAAAAAAAAGGCTTACTAAAATAAATCCACGTTTCTTTAAATAGAAAGTGGAACCATTAGTTTGTGTTTCCACGCTGAGATGATGTAAAACCCTGTAGCGAACACACACAATAAAAAAAGAATGATAAAAGTTTACAGTGCTTCAACTTTCAAGGCAATACACCTTAGAATTTGTTGCCTTGTGTGGGACCTCGTATTGGCTTTCTACTGTAGGTGTTACATTCCAAGATGCTTTGCCTGGGAGATGTATGCTCCGGAGAGTGAGAGGAAGCAGAAATGATCTACATCTCTAGCTCAGCTTGTGTGAGAAGAGCCTCTGAATCCCACACATATTACACAAGCCTTTCAGGATAACCACATATCTTAATACAAAGACAGGAGGTTTTTTTTTTAGCACAGCAAAATAGCATGGGAAATGTACAGTATAGTGAGCATGTGGGGGAGGAGAGAGAGAGATTTATTAAGAGTATTGTATTAAGAGTTGTATTAATTAAAGTAATGTCCCCATTTATATATATAATCTCTAACGCTCCTCCAAATAAATTAGCTAGACACGCATAGCTGGAAAAGGAGCACACCTGAGGTACCTGGCTGGCAGATATGCTAATGGTTATGCAAAGTACAGTTAGGTCCGGAAATAATTGGACACTGACACAATTTTCATTATTTTGGCTTTGTACGCCACCACAATGGATTTTAAATTAAACAAACGAGATGCAATAGAAGTGCAGACTTTCAGCTTTAATTCAAGTGGTTCAACAAAAATATCATATGAAACGTTTAGGAATTGCAACCATTTTCATACACAGTCCCCTTATTTCAGGGACTCAAATGTAATTGGACAAATGAACACAATCATAAATAAAATGAACTAATACTTTGTCGAGAATCCTTTGCAGGCAATGACTGCTTGAAATTTGGAATGCATGGACATCACCAAACGCTGGGTTTCCTCCATTGTGATGATTTGCCAGGCCTTTACTGCAGCTGTCTTCAGTTGTTGTTTATTCGTGGGTCTGCCTTAAGTTTTGTCTTCAGCAAGTGAAATACATGCTCGATTGGGTTGAGATCAGGTGATTGACTCGGCCATTGCAGAATATTCCACTTCTTTGCCTTAAAAAACTCCTGGGTTGCTTTCGCAATATGTTTTGGGTCATTGTCCATCTGTAAAGTGGAGCGCCGTCCAATCAACTTTGTTGAATTTGGCTGAATCTGAGCAGACAAGATATCCCTATATACTTCAGAATTCATCTAGCTGCTTCTGTCTTCTGTCACATCATCAATAAACACTAGTGACCCAGTGCCATTGGAAGCTATGCATGCCCATGCCATCACACTGCCTCCACCGTGTTTTACAGATGATGTGGTATGCTTCCGATCATGAGCCGTTCCAAGCCTTCTCCATACATTTTTCTTCCATCATTCTGGTACAAGTTGATCTTAGTTTCATCTGTCCAAAGAATGCTGTTCCAGAACCGGGCTGGCTTTTTTAGATATTGTTTGGCAAAGTCTAATCTGGCCTCTCTATTCTTGAGGGTTATGAATGGTTTCCACCTTGTGGTGAACCATCTGTATTTGCTCACGTGAAGTTTTCTCTTAATGGTAGACTTGGATAATGATATGCCTACCTCCTGGAGAGTGTTCTTAACTTGGCTGGATGTTGTGAAAGGGTTTTTCTTTACCATGGAAAGGATCCTACGATCATCCACCACTGTTGTCTTCCATGGACGTCCAGGCCTTTTTGTGTTGCAGAGCTCACCAGTGCGTTCTTTTTTTCTCAGAATGTACCAAACTGTTGATTTGGCCACTCCTAGGGGGTCATGCACTAAGCAGTGATAAGTGCTTTCAAGTGAGACAAAAAGCCATTATAGCGTGATCTTGCCTGCTGTGAGATTCACAAAACAGTAATAAGTCTTTTAAGTGAGATAAATGCCTTTATAGCGTGATACTGTCTGCTATGAGATTCACAAAGCAGTGATAAGTGCTTTAAAGTGGGAAAAATGCCATTATAGCACGATACTGCAGTGTTATCACTGCTTTGTGAATCTCACAACAGGCAGTATCACGCTATAAAGGCATGTATCTCACTTAAAAGCACTTATCACTGCTTTGTGCATAGCACCCAGAAAACCCACTTATCACTGCTTAGTGCATGACCCCATTAATGTTCCTGCTCCCTTTCTGATGGGTTTTCTTTTTTTTTTGCAGCCTAAGGATGCTTTGTTTCACTTGCATTGAGAGCTCCTTTGACCGCATGTTGTGGGTTCAGAGTAACAGCTTCCAAATGCGAATGCCACACCTGGAATCAACTCCAGACCTTTTACCTGCTACATTGATGATGAAATAATGAAGGAATAACCCACACCTGTCCATGAAACAGCTTTTGAGTCAATTGTCCAATTACTTTTTGTCCCTTGAAAAAGAGGGGGCTACATATTAAAGAGATGTAATTCCTAAACCCTTCCTCCAATTTGGATGTGAATACCATCAAATTAAAGCTGATAGACTGCACTTTAAGCCCATACTAATTATTTAAATGTGACTTGAATTTATTTTGGTACACAGCCAAAATAACAAAACTTGTATCAGTGTCCAATTATTTCCGGACCTAACTGTATATTTAAATTAGTCCAATCTCACATTTCCTGAAAGGATTTCCAGACCAACTGTACAGAGTCGATAAACCTAAGGCAGGGATGCGCAAACTTTTTCGTCTTCTCTCCCCCCCTGTTTGAGCCCCCCTTCTTACTTTGTCTCACGATGTCATGTGATGGCAACATGATGTCATGTTAAACCCGCTGCGTCATTTCACGCCACGTTGCCATGGGGACACATCGGGAGAATCCACCTGAGATACGATAAGGGACTTACAGAGGCCTTGCGCGCTCCCTTTGCATTTAATTGAAATGCTTTGGGGAAGAGTGCGGGGCCTCTGTAAGTGCTGCTCATCCCCCCCCCTCAGAAAATTTCAGACCCCAAACTTTATAGTCTGCGCCCCCCAGCCTGCTCTCCCCCACTGCTCGTGCCCCCCCTTACCTGTTCACTGGCGTTTTATGACATCACAACGTCATGTGACGTCACGTTACAATGATAATGCGACGTCATGTGACCCCCCTGTTTGCGCGCCCATGGCCTAAGGCACCAACCTATTGACTGGATTAGACCGTATCCACAACCATCGTCTCCCCCCCCCCACCCCTCTCAGCTCAGCTTTTTTAGTATCCAATCCGCAGACTGATTTTAGAAGGGGGGGGGGGCGGATTTGGTTAAAACAATCCGGGGACTGGATCTGGACTGTTCCGCACATGTCCAGTAGTTAGATCCCAAGGAAGTGACATGTTTATGCTCTGACTATGCTTATAGTAAACGCATTGGAACATCATTTCAATGAGCCCATTCACTAGGGTTGTTTCAAACATTAGCAAAACTGCCAAAAGTCATTAACATAAAAATCTTTGCGTAAGCATTGAAAACTCATTGCATTGAAAACTCATTTTGCACTGTAAATCAGGGGTGTCACATAGGGCAAATATTTTGTAAGCACACATTTTAACACAGTTATTGCAAAAGGTGCTAACACTGCATTGTGTATTGGGTTAGAAATTGGGGTTATTGGTGTCCACTGTTACTTATAGCTGTTGATCCTAATGCCAACACCTGCACTACTATCTACTAAAGATACTATATGATGCACATTCATTGCAGTAAATACTCAATAACACACTGATACACACACAAATACACATATTAACAATATACTGATATATAAAATAATATACACATGATATACACAAATTTGTACACACACATGTAGAACGACCTACTATGATACATATTGGGTTTTTATATTATGGAAATCTATGTATGTTACTGTTTTTGTATGTACAACAAACCCACCCAAAATCGTTCCTTTAATACTGCTCACATACTGTTCAATGCTGCTGACATTGTATGCCTCTGCTTTTTTGCTTATATGGGTCCAACGTACCACACAAGAGAAAGAGATTCTTAAAACACGGGTTCTGGTACTCTAATTTACCTTTATTACACAGTTACGTACAAAAACTCATGATTAAAATATAAAGTGCGGATAGAAAAAATGCACAGAATAAACATTTTCACGTGACAATTTATAAAAATCCCTCGAAAATCACCCACAGCCACATGGGCCAAACATGATAATAGTAAATATATTATATAGGTACAGTGGTACTCATAATCTCAAATGGATTCTGTCTGTTTGTTCGTTTGTATGTCTGAAGCATCGAAATCTCAGAAACGGCACCACATAGCACAACTAAACTTTCACTGCACATTCTGCTGCAGATTTGTAGGTCAACGCAACTATTTTGAGCTTCCAATATGACTCACCTCCCAATTTATGGACATTCTAAGTTTCCCTCATGATGTCCAGCAAATCTGTTAGAGCAGGAGCATGGCGGCGGGGGGGCATAACTACTAAGGGAGGGGACGTGCCCTTGCCTGGATCGGGGCTGTGTGTGTGTGTCTCTGTGTGTGATGTGAGATGTGCAGTGGAGATGTGCCAGTGGGGGGAAGGGGGAGATGCGCTAGCTAGTGGGGGGAGATGTGCCAGCTACAGGAGGAGGTGTACCAGCGGGGCAGGGGGGAGATGTTCCAGCTAGCGGGGGGAGATGTACCAACGGGGGGGGGGGGGGGCGGGGAGATGTGACGGCAGCGAGGGGATATGCCACAGCAGCGCGGGAAGATGTGACGCCAGCAGGGGGGGAGGGGAGCCGGGGACATGTTCTGGCAGCGGGGGGAGACACACACACACAGACACACACATATACACACACAGACATACAACACACAGACACACACACAGAGAGAGAAAAATCTCACCCCGCACTACATCTAGCAGCCGGGGGGAGGGAGGGGGAAGCGGGAAATTGTGCCAGCAGCGGGGGGGGGGGGGAGGAGGGGGCACGGACATGTATTCAATATTACATTTCCCGGGCGAAGCAAGGCACAAAGGCTAGTTATAGCTATAAGGTTTGCAAAACCCAAAAAGGGTCCATAGAAACATTTGGTATTATAACTGTCTTAATAAGTGAAGGAAAACCGTTATTCCTCGCCTAGGCTTCAGAACTGAGAGGAACCCTTCCCTTCCTCTTCCAAGAAAGCTGAAGGCCTTGTGACTGGATACACATTCTGCACCAATTGCAGCAGACTTCCCGGGGAAGCTTTCACGCCCTGCAACTTGTTATCTCTGATTTTTGTTGAACTTACAGGCCCGGGAATACGAAAGAAATGAAACGTAACGCACGCCAGGCTTCAAATCTTTTGTCTCAATTTATTACTCATAGGGTAATGACTTTTATACCAGAAAAAGAAGATATTGGTTAGAGGCGTAACATAGGCGTAACATAGGCGTAACCTGGGTGTGTCTTGGGCGTAGCATTGATTAGAGGCGTGATTTAGGGGCAGGACATATTAGTGGCATGATTTTGGGACGTGTTTCTCCCAATACAGGCAATGTCTGAATACATAGCTTATTCATTGTCTGCTATCAAAAGAGACCTTGAATCTTTAGCAACTAATTATACTATTTTGCCTCTTTCAGAGAATCAGTCTATTATATTCTAACTAAAAGAGCAGGAGACTGACAATACAAAAAGTATCTTAGCAATATCCTGAGCAGGAAGAAAGGAAATATAATTTGGCAGAAACTGAGTGCATTAGGAATTATATTTCAGCAAAAGGCTGACTACAGAATCTTAACTAGTTATGATCAGACAAAATGTATGCTTAATACGAGTGTAGATTCTTGCCTGACCTACTGTTCCTAACAATAATAATAATAATAACAACAACAGTATATACCAAATCCCTATCTACTCATCAAATGGTACAACATAACATAATCCCATTAAATTGCAGGAGGTAGATAAACAGTAATGACAATTTCATGAGCAATACTCACTGTACCCTTCTCCAGTTACGGTATTTAATGCCTGTACCCAACATATTTAAATGTGTCTGGCTCAGGGATTAATTGCAAACCGGCACAAAAGAATGGGTCTCAGCCCCGGTCGCACTGCAGAAAATAAACCCTGTGGGTGATTACCAATCTCCCAGGATAGAAGTCAGTGTCCAAATTGGAGATAGCCTTATTTGTCATGTATAGTAGAAGTGTTAATTTGGTGTATTTTTTCTATCTGCACTTTATAGTTTAATCATCTTTCTCTTCTGTGGTTCTTTGTAATCTTTGGGTTCCTTGACGGTGCACCACCCAGCCCAATAGTTTAATTGGGTTTATTAACACTTAAATTATTTGGGGTCTAGAGCCCGTTAGGAGTACTACTATTTTGGGGTTCATGGGTCCAACGCCCCTGGAAATTTGCCAGAAAAAAAAATCAATGCCCTCAATGTCACTTAAACTTTGCTGAAAAGATCAGCGCTGGGTCACACCGTCCTTTAACTACATCATTTGTGCACAACTGTGGACTTTCACCCTAATGTTGCAGGAATCGATGGCAATGTTGTGTCTGGGATGACTTTCTATAAACACAAGGGCAAAGAAATCTTGAAACATTTACAAAAAAGGGTTGAACCTCTTTCATGCCAAAGGGAATAACCTCTATATAGTTTAACACTTTAATTGGTACATTGGTTAACCTCTGGGTTAACTTTTGCTCTTGAACTCCAGAGTCAATGTGTTAGCATGTAAAGGTGCTATTCTCCTAAGTATACAGGAGCCGTGAGAATAGCCCATTAGCAGGCATACTGTATTTGCTATTTTGCGTGAGAATATTAATCCCTGTGTAGAAATTGAGGGTACATAATTGATGTGTACCCTACTAGGCTTAGTGAATTGGATACAAAAGTGTTACATTTACCACCCAAGACTTGTTAGTTTATTACCACCTTGACTTACTACATTGCAGAATGCTTCATCCTAGACATGTTTGAGTTTGGGATTCTTAAAGCTCGGCATGTTCAGATATAGCCTATATTTATTTAGCAGTGTTATTCCACTTGAACTGTCTGTCATTTTCTTATTTGACAAATATGGGACAGAGAGCTTTGAACTCTTTTAATAGACTTTTTATTTCTTATTGCTCTGATTGTGTATTTTTTGCTCCCACTCCTGTTTATTATTGAACGCAATCCAAACTTTTAATGTTAAAATATTATGAAATAAAAATGTGGTTTGCTAAATGTTATAGTTATGAAAATGTGTCTTTTTCCTCTGCATAGGCCAAAAATGTAACACTAATCATACGATCAATTAGTACGCAATAAATAAATGCATGTGCTTAGACTCCATTGTGGAACAGGTAAGAAAGACTGACTTGACAAACACATATTTTAGTAAGTAAAAGACAGTAAATGCACATGTAGCAAATTAGAGAGATGAAAACAATTAGGTATAAAAACCAGCAGCAGCCGTTGGAATAACAGACCCTCACAGGCATCACCAGAGGCACAGAGACCCCACAAGGAAGCCCAGCCAGGCAAATTGGTATAAATGCAGGTAGGTATATTCACACGATCAGTTATCTACATCAGGCAGTTTTAAACTATATCCCTAACCAAACTCTGTTGTAAAGGTCAGCTGTTTGAATCTGGTCTTACTTAATAGGTTTTTTGTCCCTTACATCTGTGTGATAATGTTTGCATAATTAATTATCTTCAGGGCGTGATCCTCTGACTGACCATTATTTAAGCAGTGTTCAATGGAGAACGGCGAGAAACGCGTCAGTGTTTTAAATGTGTGACCTTATTTTTAGCTATCATGCCTAATAAATAGTTTGTTTGAACTTTTTTTGCCTCCAGTCCTTGCCTTCATCCGCCGTGCTCTACCTTCCACTTTCTCTATTACTAAAATATTTGTTTGTCAATTCATTATGAGAGTTTGCACTTTTGTTTCTTACCTATCTCTATTTTTTTTATGCGTGAGCCATCTATTTTGTCTAGCTGCAACTCTCTCTAGTTTAAGGGAAGTTTTCTATATCACTTAATTCAATCAATATATTTCGACATTGTGTCCTACTCACATTTTTCTGTCACTCACCAAATAGTTTAGGCCGCACTATCCATTTTTTTCTATTGTGGGATACATAGGATACTAATAAGGTGGCAAAAAGGTGTACTGTATGGAGTTTAAATTGTTCTCTGTGGGAGAAGAGACTTGCAACAACCCTGTAACTACCTCTGGCAATTTGTGAGGCTGTGTAGTCAGGATTCATCCTAATAGCAAACAGTATCCAAAAGCACGAGTCCCACAGAGGAGCAGCTGCAGAGTTCTCAGCATTTGGCATTGATTAGTGATGGAAAATTAATCATTTGCTAGTTAATCAGCATCCACTGTAATGGAACTTGATACATATTTCTCTATAATCATATTCATACATGTGCAACGCAGCGCTACAGCATTACAATTCCCCACCCTACCTGCCTTTTAGATATTTATTGGTACCTCAAAAGTATCACTGACATAATACCTCATGAATGTCTTTTTCCCAGTGATGTTGTATCCTCTTTCTTCAGTTAACAATCAGTCACTTTATCAAGTTTATGAGGTTTTATATTCCATGTGGAGGCTGGTGGAAGTAAGTATATGTATTTATGGTGCAATCTGTCACCAGACAGTGTTTTGTTTGCCATGGCCCCTACAGGTCCAGAAATAACTGTGATTTACAACGGAACTCTGCAGATAGGTTAATAAGATCACTGGTATCTCTGTTACTGGACACGCTTGGTGTCCTTTCATTTTTACTTTCTCATATAGCGGACTAGTGAACATTATATACGATAACTATTTCAACTGTTACAATCAAATAGCTGGGGGATGAACAAAGACAAAAGGAGGCCTTGTAGCACTCACGTAGCAGTCTTTGTAAATAGGTTCTTTTTATTATAGTTATATAATATATGGCGTTTCCCAATGCAGGCCCACTGCTGCCCTTAATGTGTAATTGAGTATCCAGAAAACGAAGAAGGAAGTGGGCAATATGGATTTATATCAAGTTGCTTATATTCTGTTATAATCTTATTCTGGTGTTGGTGGTGAATACGGCCTTTTTCAAGGACACGACCTTGAAGCGGGTCAGTATTCACAGCCGTAATGTCGAAAATGCCCACTTCTTTCTTCGTATTCTGGGATGAACAAATACATTTCTAATTAACTTAATGTCAGCAACTGCACACAACCACATCCACAACAAATTTCACATTTCAATTCATAGCATCCAGTTTTAGTAGCAAACTCGCCACATTCATTCTCTGGACAAAACTAGATTAGTTGGTACTTTGTAATGGAACAACATGAAAGTCCTTCATTTGAGTACTTTAATATACAGTATGAGCTTTAAATGCCTCTTTTTAATCTATTTTACTATGCATGGGTTTAGTTGCAAAATTAAAGAAAGTCAGAACAGGGTCCATATACAACCACTAAAAATACGCATTTCATGTTTAGTACTTTACATTTCTTATATACAGTAGTTTAGAAAAATATCTTTACTTCTCTAAAAAATGTTCTTAGCCTCAATATTTGATCCAACAGATGGTTAAGCTGACGAACCAAGCCAAGGTGAGCTTAATTGGTCAATATTTATTTAAATAATTAATGTTAATATGAGATTGAGGGGCCTATTCAGGTAAAGTAGCTTCGATAAGTGACTTATCGACAGTTTTGAACACTTTTAGAGCGAGTTTGCAAGTTAGCTATTCAGAAAGCTCCAATAACATGCCAAACTCGCTCGAAAACTGCTTCTTCCCGTTCAATAGCTGTGACGACTCAGCAGATTCCTTCCCCTCCTTGTCCCTCTCTCCCATCTCCTGTTACCCCTTCTACTCCTTCCCACTCCTCTCCTTTGCCTTCCACCTCTCTCCCCTTGCCGCAGCATGTTCCCCGCAGGTCTCGCATACCCACACGGTCCCTGAGTCCCTCCTATGATCCTCCCCGCTCCCTCTCTCCCGCGGTGCCTGCATTACCTTCCCCTGTGGTGGCGTCCGTCCCGTTGCCTCCTCCCTGCGTGGTGCCCGCGGTGCGGCGTTCCGCATGCCTGGTGACACGTTCGGTGCGTGCACTCCCTCAGCCCACTAAGGGCACACGCACACGCTCCTCCGCTGGTCCCCCTGACCCATCTGCTCCCTCCTCTCTGCCTCTACATGCCGTCTCGCGGTCGCAGGTCACGCGCGTGTTCCCCTTCTGTGGGCTTCGTGCTCCTCCTGCGTCCTTCCCTTGCTCCGTGCGGTCCCTCTCTGTGTTGCAACCTGTGCACGCGCATCCCCAGCTTACAGAGGGCGCGCGCACATGCTCTTCTTATCCTGTTCCCCATGTCTCCGCCTCCCAAGCCCTCCAGGCCATTTCCCTGACTGTCCCTTCCGTCTCCTCCTCTTCTCTCCCTGTCCTATCCCTGTCGTCTCTCACTTCTCTCTCTGCTCCTCTCCTCTCTCCTATTGGTATGCCCTCCTTTATAACCCCTGTCTGTCGACTTCTTCCTCGCTCTGCATAGTTCCTGTTTCCCTGTGTGTACCTGACCTATGCTGGGCTCCCTCTGTTTTCCTGTTGTTTCCTGCTCCTGTGTTATCTTGGATTTCCCTGGCTTTGACCCCTGCTTGTCCTTGACTACTCTGCTCTCTGGTATCCCTTTGAACCCTGCTACTCATACTACTTCGCTTACCTCTGGCTTCCTAGGACCTGGCTTATACTCTGACGATTCTAGCCTCTGGACTCCTGAACATTGGCACATGGACACGACCATTCTTACGGACATCCCTAAGCGTTGCAAGTATAATCTAACAACTCTTCCTACAGGCCCAGCAACGCCATACCACACTCCGGGCTCGCTCCCACTGCTATGGGTGTGTGGTATCATACCGTTCCCACCTCAGTACTGGGGTCTAGCCAGGACTGCGGGCATACAGGCGTGACATTATGCAGAGCCCAACAAACGCAGACCCCCCTGAGTTGGGTACAAGTATTACCATAGAGGCCTTACACTTCGTTAGCGATCAGCTGTCCGCTGTCTCCCAGCAATTGACCACCTTCTCCCATCATGAGGGTTCCACGGCTTCTGCGCCTTCAATGGCTACTACCTACGCCAGCCCTGGTCCACGGATCCCCTCTCCGAATCGCTACGATGGGGACCCCGCACCTGCCGCGGTTTTTTAAACCAATGTGAAGTGCAGTTTAAAAATGTCTCCCTCCCAGTTTCCTACTGGCCGTGCTAAAATTGCTTATATATACGCTCTGCTCACCGGAGATGCTCTTGCCTGGGCTTCTCCCCTATGGGAGCGTAAATGCGAAATAACGCAAGATTATCCTTTATTCAGACGTGAATTTCAACTTGTGTTTGATACGCCTGCACGCCGCGAGACAACCGCCTTCTCCCTGTTTCATATTTCTCAGGGCCGAAGATCAGCTGCCAAATACGCCATCTTGTTTTGTACTCTGGCCGCCGAAGTACAATGGAATGATGAGGCCCTCACCGCTGCGTACTGGCACGGACTCTCAGATACGTTAAAAGACGATCTGGCTGCTCATGCCTGGCCTACGTCCCTGGAGGAACTCATCACCCTGGGCATACGCATGGATCAGCGTACGCAGGAGCGACGTCACGAGAGACACTGTTCCCGTTCTTCTCCCTCTGTTGTTTCTCACAGGTCGCCCACTACTCCTTTCCTGGCCCTGGAGGCACCGGAACCTATGCAGGTCGGCAGTCAACAACTCCAGGCAACCGAGAGAGCGCGGTGGCACCAGAACAGGCTGTGTTTCTAATGTGCTTCCTCGGAACATCGTCTCCAGAATTGTCCCTTGAAGCGGGGAACGGGCACACCCAGTAAAGGTAGAGGGGCTTCTACTGGGTACTGTCTCTCCTAACCCCTCTCCTTCCGAAGCTCTCCCAAAGAAGTTTATGCTACTGGCCACGTTGGAGGGTCCCAACCTTGTCGTAAAGGTGGAAGCGTTCATTGATTCCGGATCGGACAGTAATTTCCTGGACCAGCAGTTCGTATTGGAGAATCAAATTCCCATGGTCATAAGTAAGAGCCCTATTGGCCTTGAGGCCATCAACGGACGACCGCTTCAGCCGGCCTTCATCATTTGGGAGTCTATTCCTCTTACATGGACCCTGGCCGATGGTCACAAGGAGGTAATTGTCTTTGACGTTTTCCAATCCCCTTCCGTACAAATTATTTTAGGACTGCCTTGGCTTCAACTCCACAATCCGCGCATTGATTGGTCCGGTACTCTGCCTATCCAGTGGCGTTCGTCCACAGATGCTGTGCCAGCGTACCCTCCCGCGGTTGTGCTTGCCGGTTCTTCCTTCTCACCGTCTGTACGATTGCCCTGTCAACCTCATCCCTAGGACTGTACTGCCGAAGTCTAAGTCTTATCCACTCTCCATCCCGGAGACCGAGGCCATGACTACTTATATTCAGGAAAATCTGGAAAAGGGATTCATCCGCAACTCTACCTCTCCTGCCGGGGCTGGCTTCTTCTTTGTGAAGAAGAAGGATGGATCACTGAGGCCGTGCATCGACTTCCGCGGACTCAATAAGATCACGAAGAAAAAACGATATCCTCTTCTGCTCATTTGTGAACTGTTCGACCGTCTCCAAGGGGCCTCTATCTTCTCAAAACTCGACTTAAGGGGTGCCTATAATCTCATTCGTATAAGGGAAGGAGACGAGTGGAAAACAGCGTTTAACACACGTTCTGGACATTTTGAATATCTTCTTATGCCCTTTGGGCTGTGTAACGCCCTGGCTGTGTTTCAGGAATTTATGAACGACATTTTCCGTGATGTATTGGGAACGTTTGTCATTGTCTATCTAGACGACATTCTTATTTTTTCTAAAAATCTGGAGGAACACATTCAACATACCAAACTTGTCCTCTCCAGGCTTTGTTCTAATCGTCTTTACGCCAAGATGGAGAAGTGTCTGTTTCACCAGGCTTCCACGGCCTTCCTAGGCTATATCATCTCCAGCCAAGGTTTTTCCATGGACCCTGAGAAGCTGAAGGCGGTTCTCGACTGGCCACTCCCTAATTCGCTCAAGGCTGTGCAACGTTTTCTTGGCTTTGCCAATTATTACAGGAATTTTATCAAATTTTTTTCTTCTATTGCTCTTCCCATCACCGCCTTGACCAAAAAGGGCGCCGACGTCTCATCTTGGTCACCTGAGGCCATTTCAGCCTTTGAGATACTCAAGAAGGCGTTTGTGTCTGCTCCCATCCTTCGTCATCCGGATACCTCCCTCCCCTTTACTTTGGAGGTTGACGCCTCAGACGTAGGAGCTGGCGCAGTTCTTTCCCAGAGGACTTCCCCCAAGAGAAACTCCATCCTTGTGGTTTTTTTTCACGGAAATTCTCAGCAGCAGAAAGGAATTATGATGTCGGTAATCGCGAACTTTTGGCCATCAAGTTGGCTCTCCAAGAATGGAGTTGCAGGAGGAGATGGAGTTGCAGGAGGAGTTAACCACTTCATTACTTTAGTAGCACATTTGCCTATTAAAAATAAAACATTACTCAGTCAGCATATAGTTAAATTAAAGTTATACTTACCCCTGACAGGATGAAGGCCACGTTCGTCCTCACCTTTGTTCTCTGCGTCTTCCGTGGGAAGCGACATTAAAATTTAAAAATGAACTACTTGCCACTAACCCCTTAATTACCTCAGTGGTTAGTAACTGCAATAGTAAGTAAGGGCTTAACTCCAGTGGTTACCCACTTAGGAGGGCTAACTACCCTCCCCGGGGCTACTACCCCCATCCCCCACCACCTCTACCCCCATCACCACACATACAAATGGGAAAAAGCACTAGTAGCCAAAGATGGCTAACAGCACGTTTGCCCATTTATTTTCAAATCACAATAAAATAACATTTACATAACAGTACAATACATTACACAGTAGCCAATAAACCCATGGATTCTCACTGTGGTAAACCATGCCTTCAATATGGGCAAGAATTACCACAATGGTAATGAATGGGCAACATAATAAAAACCAGCACAAAATAGAATTCATTACAATTAAATAAAAACAAACATTTGCCAACATATGCATTGATAGTCAGTGGT
Source organism: Ascaphus truei (assembly GCF_040206685.1). NCBI lineage: Eukaryota > Metazoa > Chordata > Amphibia > Anura > Ascaphidae > Ascaphus > Ascaphus truei. The sequence continues at coordinate 321,507,382 of NC_134483.1, forward strand.
TATTTATACCTTCAAAATGTCATAGATAAACACAATACCAGTAAATGGACATCCCCCAAAAAATAATACACAATTAAATAAAATACAATCAATGTGTTTTTTAACTCTGCCCGGATGAAAATTCACCCTCCTCATCCAACAGCGGCACCAACTCTTGCTCCATGATGCAATGATCGTCATCAGCATGATGTGAAGAAGTCATGATGCTCAGTTTGAAGAGGAGTCCTCTGTGAGTAGTTCTTTCTTCGTTCTTTTCTTCTTTCTTCTCCAACAGCTGCAGGTGATGTTCATCGGACAGATTCTTGGGGTCAAATTAAAATGACAGGCCGTATATAAGGCCTGTGATATCACATTTAACTGACAAATGATACATCACCAATCTGATTGATGCATGTACCATGTAATGACTTCCTTTTTATAATGATGTGATGTCATCTTAAAGGGAGGGAAGCCAGCCAATCAGGTAGCATATGCTTCCTTCCCTTTAAGATAACATCACTTCTACCCCAAAAAATAGAACTCATTCTACTGGATATAGATCCAATGTGGTCTTTCTCCCTTCTAATAAAGGTAAATGAGAATTTGAATCCTAATAGAGATATATTAGTATTTTATCTGGTAGTGTTAGGACTTGCGAACAGGGTCTGCCTTGTTGTGGCTCGCAAGCTTACAATGCTTTGGGCAAAGGGTTAAACTAAATGACCCCTTTTCAAGAGAATATATAAGTACAGCTAAACCCCGTTATAACGCGCCTCGCTATACCGCGATTCGGTTATAACGCGGTTTTCCCGTGGCTCCCGTTTAAAAAAAAAAAAAAAAAAAAAAAAAAATTTAATTTAAATTTTTTTTTTTTTTTTTGCACACTGCACACACTGCACACACTGACACTGCACACACACTGCTCATTGCTCACACTGCACACACACTGCTCACACTGACACACACTGCACACACTGCACACTGCTCATTGCTCACACTGCACACACTCACACACACTTACACACACTCACAGACACTCACAGACACTCACACACTCACACACTCACACACACACAGCAGGCTAAAATTGATTCATACAATTCTAGCAGTTCCCATTTACTGAATAGCAAACTCCCATTTATAGTTATTCCTACATCTATAGCACACTCCCTTTCAATAATTTGTTTATACACCTATTGCAGGCATCCAGCAACTTTATTCATTCATACGGCTGTAACAGGCTTTGATTCATTCTCTCTCACACCTGTAAATGGCTCCCAATTAATGTTTACACCTACACTGTATAGCAAACGTCCACGTATTCATCTATAGCAGTTTTTCCTGTATTGATTTATTCTGCCTTTGTAGGGTTACCTTATGCTTTAGTGTCTGTTCAAACAAGAATACTGAACACACAGGCAGAATTGTGATGTGGAAGTGTGTGTGGCAGCCTGTCATATCAGAGAATTGCAGACCAGTTTGTAGTTACAAAGGTCCAGGGCACATGACACTCAGATGTTGCACAGCTATCAGGTAATCTGTAATTGTATTGCTGTACTAATGTACAAAATAACACGAACAGGATATAACAATCAGAGTGCCTCACTGCACTGAAAATTAAGTATTATAGGGAATGTGGTCACAATCTGAAATTTTTTGGCTACCACCTCAAAGTGGGGTTACACAACATGGACAGCCCACACCAGTCATTCAATATGATTGCCACATGGTTTAAATGTCACTCACTACTGTACTTAAGGCAGTTTGTTATTTCCAGCATAAATAGCATCCAACACTTCAGAGGCTTTGAAATCACAACTATTAACTTAAATGCCATTCTCCGGATCAGAAGACATTTGTTAATTGCTGACAATTATAAAAAGCACAACAGGATACTGCATGATGCAATGACAACATGCCACAGTCACAAGACTGCAAGACGCAATGACAATACACAACCATACATGCACATAGCACTGCATGATTTAACAGCAGAACACACGACACAATAACAGACAAAACGACACATGGCACTGCGTACACAATCACTCCACACTGTTTGAGACAAACACACACAGTGGTTGGCATTACCCGCAGCATTGTGGTGCAGGATGGTGGGAGGCATGGTGCAGACTATAGTTCGGCACACATGGGGTAGGAGATGATCAACAAGGCTCAGCACAGAGCAGCGGTGCAGGAACAGCGTGTCAGATCCCTGCTCTCGCTGGACACATGGCTCATACAGCTGGTGCAGACCGGAACTGCTTCATGTGCGAAATGTCTGACTTACTAATACTGAGCATGCGCAGTTGCTTTAAAAGTGCATGACATAGCCACTGCATCATGGAGGCCCGCGGTGACAGGGGGAAGCGGGGACCGGAGGGACATCCCCGCTCCCATCTCCTGCCCCGCGGGCTGTCCCGCGGTGACAGGGGGAAGCGGGGAGCGGAGGGACATGCCCGCTCCCATCTCCTGTCCCGCGGGATGAATATGCGCTAAAGCGCGGCGGCCATTTTTTTTTCCGCGACCCCGTTAGTAACGCGGTGGTCTCGGGGTGGACCCCGAGACCCGCGTTATAACGGGGTTTAGCTGTATTTTACTGTGTACTTTTCTACAGTATCTGACTTGCGATAACTCTTACTGAGTAATAACACAAATGTCAGACCGGTCTGTAGGAACATGCCGAACCGTTCGATAAGGCAGTGATCTTATCGAAGCTAACTGAATACGCCCAGAAGGATCTTATTCTATATACCTGGCTTAAAGTGACTGATAGCACTGCAATTGGTAAAAAAAAAACCCTTGAAATTTTATAAAATACTTTCCCTTATGTTCAAACTAATATTTCAAAATAATATAACTCTAAATCTTTTCACAATTGATTACGCCATACATATTCAGAATGCTGTACCCGCTTTACCTAATGGTGTCATGTGCTGGGAAAACACAATGTTAGCAAAATGTTAAAGTGTCCCAGCTTGATTTTACAGACTTATGCCTGCACTAAGTGTTATAATGGGATGTCAAGGGCCCACATGGGTTAACATAACATTATAGGGCTATATGAGGTCTTGCACATGTATACATACTGTAGATTCAGCCATGATTTCACTTGTTCATACATACATACATGCATACACTCATATATACATATTCCTATACGTGCAAACATACATATACGCATACGTATATGCATACATACACACATCAAAATGTGGCTATTAAGAGAGTTAACCTATGTATGCAGCCTATGGTTGATAGGAAGCAACCAGGGATAGGAGGTGACCTACTCTGGGTTTATAAAAGGGAGGTCCCCTTGGGAGGGGTCAGGAATAATGAAAGTGAGTTTTGAAATAAGAGCATCTAAGGGATTGCCCAACACTTGGACCGAGCACTGCCTGTGCATATGACCTCAGCCCACCAGAAGGATGTAGGCATCTAGGGACCACTGTGTGAGAAGGAATCTGCAGAGAGCAGATCTTTGCTGCTTATGTAGGGTCCCGCTACACAGTTAAAAAAAAGTCTATTTAAATTCACCTGATAACAAGCAGGACACCTTCACCATAGTTCACAAGGAGAGGCAGGTGGAAGACTTAGCACTACTTGCCACTTTAAACTATTTATTTACAATTCCTCGCATCCACGTCAATGTATCCATGTCTCTCTATGTAAGGCTGCGCTTATAGTGCTGGCGACAACGAAGCAACGTCACGTCAAAACAAAAGCACTGTCATCGTCGCAATGGAGCGACGACTTGGTTGCAATTGCTGGAAGTCATCTCAATTTTACTTTTCCAGCGACCGTAGTCTGACGTCACTGTCACCAACACTATAAGCATAGGCTAGAGCCATGCTTATAGTCCTTGCTACGGCGACGGAGCGTCGCATCAAAACAAGTTTATTTCATCTGTTGCGTGCACCCTTAGTAGGCGTGCCCGCACAACAGCGCAACCGAAATCCCTGAAGTCAATGAAAATTGATTTTTTTCGGCACGTGCATGTGAGCAGTTCAGCCAATGAGGGCGAACCGCTCACGGCCACGCCCCCGCCATGCCCCTGCCACGCCCCCGGTCGCCGTCTCTTATCTCCTACACTATAGGCAAAACACTGCTACAACGGCAATGGATGATTTAACAACGTCGCGTCACCGTCGCCGTAGCAGGACTATAAGTGTGGCCTTAGTCATGTTTCTAACTGCCCCTTCAACTGTCCTCTCAGCATCCTCATCTTTCAAAGGACAACATTCCAAGGTTGTCAGGGTAACTCTGACTGGACCAACATACCAGCATACCCAACATCTCCCACACATACCTCGTACTTTCGGTCATTGCACATACACTTACTTCCCGCCCGGGATTCAGTTTACACATCCCTTCCCAGTTTCCCTGTTTCCATTGACCTAATAGGAGAATATTGTTATTATTACCGTTGCTGTTGTTGTTATTAAATAAGTAAACTTTTTTATATATATATATAATTCCCTGTAATATGTCAGTTTTTCCTTGCGCCGCTTTGCCTAACTTACTAACAAGGCGCAGATGGCTTGGACTGTGACCTCATCCCATCGGTACAAGAATGGACCTGTTGCCCAGCCTGGACAATGACCTCACATACAGCTTCTGTCTAAGGCCTGGGTCCCCCTGCATCCGACGACGCACGCGGCTGCGTGTGCGTCTCTCACCAGACAGGAGTTCCTCCCGAGCCTGCCCCAGTCCCCCCTCGCTGCAAGGCTCGCTGCGCACTGTGACGCGTCAGCCAGCAGGGGATACACGAGGATCGTGATCCCAAGCGGCGACGCATCACGTGGTGCGGCAGGGAGCCAATGAGGGGGCAGAGGAGGGGGCAAGGGAGGAAGGAAGCTGTGAAGCTGTCTATAGCTACGGGAGGGAGGTCTGAGTGTGTGTATGTTGTTCTCCTCCACCTCCCTCCCTCCAGTGCCCGTCTTGCAGGCTGCACGTGCTGGGGAGTTTGCAGCCAGCTCCTGCTGCTGTGCTTGTCTTCCCTGGAAGAAGAGGCTGCAGCAGATGGATGGGACAGGACAGGAGGAGGGGGGAGGGGAGGTACTGTGGCAGGGTCTCCAGATTCCGCTTCCTGGTCATGCCTGCACGCTCCTCAAAGACCGCATATAGCGGTGAAGTGCAGTGCCAGTGTACTTCGTGGCCCCGCCCCCTCGTCATTTCCGCCCCCACACAGCCTGTATTGGCCACGCCCCCTCTTGCCTCAGAACGCCGCCTGCAGACCGCAGATTGCGGTACAGAGCTATGCACGCGCCGCCTGTTTTGCAGTGCGGGCACATGGTCTGAGGCAGTGGGGCCTTAGCCTTAGGCCTCGGGCATGGTCAGCGCTTACGCGTTGAGCCGTGCTGAGGCGCGCTTGCACTTACCTGTGATCCCCTACAGACGCAATGAGAGCGGCTTTAATAGGGGCTCGCCTACGCTTCCGCAAGCGCGCAGAAGCGTAGGTCTTAGGTAATTTTTCAAATCAAGCGCTTGCCGGAGCGCAGGGCCGGTCACATGAGAGGTTCACCCAATGAGGGCGAACCAGCTCCGTGACGTCACTGGCCTGCCCCCGGCCTGCCCCCGACATGCCCCCTGACGGCGCGCTGTCGAAGGCCAGGGAAAGCACCCGGTTTCCCTGAGCCTCAGCGCGCCTCAGCACGCCCGCCGGAACCCTGGACGACTTAGGCTACATATATACTGATACATGCAGAGTAAATGAATCAGGATTGCAGGAGTTTCTCAGCTATTATGGCAAACATGGCCAGATTGACCTGGAGTGCCCACCTGAGGCTATTCCTGCCCAGGGTTTCACTAGGTACTCAATGGGCTTGCCAAAGCTAGACTGCACTAGCGCCTTTATCTTGCTTCTATTACTCTCATATGCAACATGCCTGATTTACTAATTGCTTTCTATCACAAGAGCGTCTTCTGATCAGTGTTTAGATTCCTTCTCTAAAATAAAAACTCACCACTAACTATTTTTTTACCAAGTGCACTGACACCACCAATATTTGTAAAATTGCACATCTGCTTCTATAGTATTTGTCAATATACAGTATGCCAATTAGATTTTAAAGTCTGAGAGACAAAAAATCCATTCTGTATCTCTCTTCTCCTGCAAAAGCCCTATTTCTGGGTCTAGATGCTGTTTGAATATAGATGTTAGAAGAAGTTATGTAATTTTGAGCCAATTTCGGGTTTCTAAGATCCAGCAACATTTTTGCAACTTTTTTGCCTAAAAGTTAACTTTTTCAAACCTTTTGACAATCTTGGCATGTTCGCACATCTCTAGTCTGGATCTCTTACCCTTGTTTTTGTCCATGTTTCCCTGTGTACTACATTAAGGTCCATACTTACTAAGCAGTATTCTGCCATAAGACACCTTACAGCCTATTTAAGTCAAATCACTGGGGAATATTCTAGTAGCTGTGAGTTTGTCCTTATAAAATCACACAGTTTGACAAGGTCATAAGTCAAGGAATACAATTTGACAACAAAATGTTTCTGTATTAGAAATCACACGTCTCCCAGGTATCTCAGGTGTTCCTTTTTGTGCACAATGTACATTCACCTGGCAACCAGGAAGTGGTCTACTATTAAAGGAAGTTAGGGGGAGGGGCTTCAGGTGTGAGTAGTAGAGCTCAAAAGTATGCCGTGAGAACAGAGTTTAGTTCAATGCTAGAGCTGCTGCTCAGAATAGCAGAGGTTGTGGGTTCTGATCCTGTTTAGCCTGACACCAGAACCTCCTTCATTACAAGATTAACAAATATGGGCAAACATATCTCAAACTGTCTTATATAAGATAATACTGGCAAACACATACTAAAACAAAGCAACAATGTGCTGTTCAACCAAGTAGCAGAGTTAAAGCGAAATGAGGTGGGGAGGGGATGAAGAGGGGACATTTTTAAGGATTCTGTGAATTGATTACAGTTCTACTACATGAAAGGGGAACATATGAGCACTTTGCAATAAGCATCACTATTTATAATTTTGGATATATAATAAGGATACAGCAATTCACTTGCAATTTTTCATTCTGCTTTTACTGCTAGAAGGATAAATTCCTCTCGTGAGGAATGATTATGGTCTTGAATAGAGAGAAAAATATGTCAGGGGATGTAGAGTTACTCAGTGGGCTCAGGTTGATTGATTAGAAGTATGTGAGTTTCACGTTGGTCCACCCCGACCCCCTTTGGTTACCCACCTAGCACTGCACATGCATTAATGCATAATGTTCCCTTTGCCAAAACATCTATTCCACACCTGCACATCTGAATTTGATAAGACTGTTTTGCAGTGATTAAAATAGGAGTGAGCCCAGGTCAAAGCTGTTCTAGTAAAATTAATTGTTCAGAGACTACGTGTCTCTAGCTCTCTATAAACCCCTTATAATTTACTGCACAGCATACCACCTGTGTGATACAGCTGTCTCAGCCATTTTCCTGACAAAAAGAAAGGGATATTTGGAGCAGTTAAAGCCATGTGCTTTTGAGGTTTCCTTTTTCAACTAACTGAAAACATGTGTAGGATATCTACCAGTGAAACCTCATTGCCAACCAACCATAACAACTTGGGCCTTTTGTGTCAAACTAAAGACCTGCGATGCAGTTCCCTCTACGGACAGGAAAAATATACAGAATCTGAACCTGTATGTGCTGTACAAATAGTGTCATGCTCTGCAGAGGCCTTTGGTGGAATTAATCAATGCGTTTACTTGTACAGTTGGCACAGAGTCAAACATGTGAGTCAAAACCGCAAACCCTCTGCAGATTCATAGACATTTAGGTATAAGGTGGTACACAATTCACTAGGTATTTGCAGTAACTACACTCATTAGTATTTGCTCAACACACATTTACTACAATACCCAACTAAAAACTCATCTTAAGGAAGCATTTTAATAGATTCTCATCCCAAATTGACTGCATATGCACCGCCTTCCATTAAAACATGCTCTCCAATCAATACACACAAACACACACACACACACACACACATATATATATATATATATATTAAACATACATACAAATGTGACATTTTATCTACTGCACCGACACACTTTATTCGAGCAAATACCCAGTATGTACCTGGCAGATACCTGGAATGCGCCTCTCCTCACCTCTGACAAGCCCCGTTGCGTTTGCCTTCCCAGCCTGGGTTCATGCCTGGCTGACGGGCGGCTGATCTGTTAAATGATAATGATTAGGATTTAATAGGCTGCAATGCTTCGCGTGTCTACCAGATGGCATAAATTCATGAATTGTAATGCAGTATATATATATATACTGTGCAGTATTGCAGCCAGCGGGAATAAAATGCTTCAATCCCTGCCTGGAAAATACCTCAATGCACTCGGGCAGAAAACAGTCACAAACCTCAATACACCTGGGTATACCCGAATTCGTGGGACTAGCCGAGCTCGAATAAAGTGTGTCGCCAGTGTATATATGTGCAACCCTAGTGCACTGTAACTACGTGTCACAGTTTTTAATAAATATAAAATCGGAACCCAAAAAGAGGGCTTTACAATTTCTCAAAAACCATCATGCTATGATAATATGATCAACATATCAACACCTACTGAATCTATTTCCCAAAATCCTTCACATTCAGTTTATCAAGACATATCTCTCATTCTGTAGATCTTGAGGAAGAGGAGACACTCGATACAACTCTTATTTTGGGACTAAATATTGGACAATAAATAGTTTTTTAGGGTGAATGCATAAAATAAATCCTTGGTGCTATCATTGTTGCACTGGCACTGTAACATATGTTCAATTATTACTATCCTATTAGTGAGAATCAGTTTGGAACATTATCTATTCACAATTACAGACTACTTATTATAATGAGATGTATCCAATTCTGAATAATGAAATGTATAAAATTCTGCATATGCATCATTTATTTACACTGTATGTACATAAACAGTTTCTGCAAAGTCTGGCTTTGAGTGAACTCCCCAAATGATTTACGTCCAATGTTTAATAAATATATCAAAAGCAAAAAACATTTTGAGACCTAAGTATAGATGTCCTTTCTTGTGAGTTTTATACATAATCTTTATAGCACACTCCCCACAGTACATTGCTTTTTTTTCTTGAACAAAACATTAAACCAGGTTGACATTGGCATGAAGAGGTTATATAATTTTCTTTAATGACTACTGTACAAAAATTGTTCAACCTTTAATAGCTACAGTTACTTGACTCTGAATTTCCCCTTTTATACAAAAGTATAATATCATATTTTTCTGCTACATCAACCTGGATGTCCCTTCGCCGACTCAAACATCTCCAAGACGGAGTTCATCATACTTTCTATTAAAGCTGGCCCTACTGCCCCTTCTACATTACTGATGGCAGTACTATCATACACCTGTATCACAAGCATGCCGCCTAGGGGTCCCATTTGACTCCTTCCTCACATTCTCCTCTCACATTCACAATGTAGCTAAAACCTATAGTTTTTACCTCTGTAACATTGCAAAGATACGCCCCTTTCTTCTGTCGCTCTACTGCTAAAACTCTAATGCAGCATTCTCTTTCATTTCGATTATTGTAACCTTCTACTGTCCGGCCTATCTGCCTCTCATCTGTCTCTTCTACAATCTATTCTTAACGCTGCTGCTAGAATCACTTTACTCTCTCCTAAATCTGTCTCAGTGTCTCCTGCTGAAATCCCTCAACTGGCTTCCAATTCTCCTCCTCACTTTTAAGGATATACACTCCTCTGCCCCTTCTTACATCTCAGCCCTTGATTTTAGCTATACACAGACTCTTGTCTTCTATCTACCCCTTTTGTATCTAAAGCCCTCTCCCGCCTTAAACCTCTCTCACTGACTGCCCCACACCTCTGGAATGCCCTTCCCCTCAATACCAGACTAGCACCCTCTCTATCCACCTTTAAGACTTATCTAAAAACACACCTTAATTACATAGTTACATAGTTACATAGTAGATGAGGTTGAAAAAAGACTTCCGTCCATCAAGTTCAATCTATGCTAAATTTAGACAACAGATACTTTATCCTATATCTATACTTATTGATCCAGAGGAAGGCAAACAAAAAAACCCATTAAGGGGAAAAATGAATTCCTTCCTGACTCCAAGAATTGGCAATCGGATTAATCCCTGGATCAACATCCTTCCCATGTATACTTATTTGGTATATCCCTAATACCTTTCCCATCTAAAAAGATGTCCAACCTTTTTTTGAACAAATCTATTGTATCTGCCATCACAGTCTCCATGGGTAATAAATTCCACATTTTAACTGCCCTTACTGTAAAGAACCCTTTCCTTTGTTGCTGGTGAAATTTCCTTTCCTCCAACTTTAAGGGATGGCTCGAGTCCTTTGTACTGCCCGTGGGATGAATAGTTCTTTTGAAAGCTCTTTGTATTGTCCCTGAATATATTTGTATATAGTTATCATATCCCCTCTTAGACGCCTCTTTTCTAATGTAAATAAATCTAATTTAGCTAGCCTCTCCTCATAAGTTAGAATGTCCATCCCCTTTATTAATTTGGTGGCTCTTCTCTGCACTCTCTCTAGTTCCATAATGTCTTTCTTAGGATCGGTGCCCAAAATTGTACTCCATATTCAAGGTGTGGTCTTACTAATGCTTTGTAAAGGTGCATAATTATGTTTACTTCCCTTCCATCCATTGCCCGTTTGATGCAAGATAAGATCTTGTTTGCCTTTGAAGCTACTGCATGAGATTGGGCACTATTGCTAAGCCTGCTGTCTACAAGCACTCCTAAATCCTTCTCCATCAAGGATTTCCCCAATATATCTCCATTTAATTTGTAAGTCGCCTTTTTATTCTTGTATCCCAAATGCATAACCATACATTTATCTGTATTAAACCTCATCTGCCATTTACGTTCCCACGTTTCCAGTCTCTCCAAGTCCTTCTGAAGAGAAATTACATCCTGCTCTGATTCTACTACCTTACACAATTTAGTATCATCAGCAAAGATGAAGACTTTGCTCTCGATCCCAACCTCAAGGTCATTAATAAACAAGTTAAAAAGCAGGGGTCCCAGTACCGATCCCTGAGGTACTCCACTCACGACTTTAGCCCAACCTGAAAAAGTTCCATTTATGACAACCCTCTGTTGTCTGTCCTTTAACCAGTTTTCAATCCAGGTGCATATATTATTACTGAGTCCAACTTTCTTTATTTTGTACACCAACCTCTTGTGTGAAACCGTATCAAAAGCCTTTGCAAAATCTAAGTAGACCACATCAACTGCATTACCCTGGTCTAGATTCCTACTTACCTCCTCAAAGAAACAAATAAGTTCAGTTTGGCAAGATCTATCCTTCATAAATCCATGCTGACTATTACTAATAATTTTATTTTCCATTAGGTATTCCTGAATATTATCCCGTATTAAACCTTCAAGTAGTTTCCCTACTATTGAAGTCAGGCTTACAGGTCTGTAATTTCCCGGTTGTGATCTAGCTCCCTTTAACGAAGCATATGGGTAGCTCCGATGGCTGATACTACACATCTTGAATGCACTGACCTTGACCCCTTGCAGACGCACTTATCTTAACTCCCTCTTACTGTCTCAGTAAGCTCTCCCTAATTACCAAGTAGATTGTAAGCTCTTTAGGGCAGGGACAGTAACAATAGGAAAGAGAGTCCTATTATTACTGTCATGTCTGAAGCGCTTATTCCCATTATGTGTTATATTATTATGTCACGTATATTACTGCTGTGAAGCGCTATGTACCTGGATGAAGCTATATAACTAACAATATACATACATACAATTGGTCTGTCTTCAAGGGTAGCTTTGAAATATATAGCCGTTCATCCATACTTCTTTAATATTCATATGCTTAAATCATTTAGGACCAATAGCATTATATATTTTGACAGTCCCAACATGTTTTCTATTGGATCCTTTACAAATAGATCTATCATGGCCACCAAATTTGGCTTATTTGATTACTCTGGGTTTTCTCCTATATCCGTGTCAAATGGGCCAAAATCATAAACATGTTCCAAATAACAAAGCTTTCTATTTTTTTATGCCTTATCCATCACCACTACATACATTATGAGTCATTAGAGCTTTCAATGTAAAACCACATTTATCTTCCGTGGCTTCCAATGTTGATCAGTTCCAGCTGACACTTAGCAGCTTTGTAATTACAGTGGTTCTGATTTTATTTCTCAAACCTTCACTCACTAATTTTGTACATAAAAAAACCTCTTTCCGCTGGATCATTATGGTTGAATTAAAGTACAACTGTTTGTACTTGAGTCTCTTTACTTTAGACACAATTGAATACAATCCAATTTAGATTTTTGAATACAGATTTTTATGCCGGACAACAGTAACACCCCAAGGGGTTAAAATGATGATTTCAGCTCAGCACCACTATGGCTAAAGCAATGTTACTTTATCATCCAAAAAGTGCAAGGTATAGGCAGCACTCAAATAGCAAAATGCTGAACCAAAGAGTGTGATGTCGGTGCAGAGGAACAGTGGAGGGACCCTAAACCCTCCTAACAAATGAATCAAACATTCATAAAGGTTCCCAGCACACTGAAGTAAAGAGATCTGGACAAGTTGTATAAGCCAAAAGATATCTATATTTGAAGAAGAAAAAACAAACGCTACAGGATATGCTGTAGTGAGGAAACAAAATGCACTGAACGATCTGTGTTGGCCCTGTCAAAGACATGAAATATACATGTACTGTATAACGCCAGAATAAGTGAATGTGACGGTAGGAGTAGCTGGCATCACAAAATAAAGGTGAAGCCCAGCTAGTTACCCCTAAAACCGTGTATCCTGGCTGGCTGAGTAATGTGTATTTGTAGCAGAACCAGTTGCCGGGTCTGAGACCTGCAGGCGTTGTTTCTGTGTGCCAGTTTGAATTCTCCGCTTTCCAGGCAGTCTTGGACATAAGCCAGCCCCCTCCTCTGATTCGCACAGCCGGGCAAGCCTCCATCAATCCCTCACCTGGAATTGGCTGTTGCGTGCCAAATCACGCTGTGATTGGCTGCCGGCCCTTCTCAATGTTAAAAGATAGCTCACGGCAGCTATGTAAGGAGCCGGGCAGCACAGCACAGGGAGACCAACGAAGAAAGCATAGGGAGAGTGCAGAGTGCAGATCGGAATTCTTGCTGGTGGGATTCAGAGAGGGATCCAGGCTTGTGAAGCTTGCGTGGAGCTCCAGGTGATCAGCTGAAGTGTTCTTTGAGTCCAGGGAGATTCTGCGAGTGAATCTAGGGACTTTTCGGAGTTAAAAACTGGCAGCAGATTCAAATATGCTTTTGTGTGAGTAGCACGTTGGATACCTGGAGAAGAAGCGGACAGGGTATGCCTACTGACCAGGCACCTTGCACTTAGTGAGGCTAGAGACGTTCCCCAGGTCCCCAGTTTGGTGAGTGTATGTCATTTTGGTGTATTTTGTGAATTTGCTGGTTCTGCCAGAATAAACCCCGTTTATTTAATGACTTTGTCCTGTGCTTGGTGATAATGATCCCGGAAGGTTTCTTTTGGTGTTAAAAGTACTGGTCTGTGACAGTGTATATATATAATATGTAGGGGTGTGTTAAATACATCATGTGGATGTAGTGTGTGCCGGAGAAAGTGGTGCAGGTTCCTCGGCGGCCCGACAGTATAGGGTGCCACCATGTATTGCGCAACCTTTCTGAGGGCACTGACAGAGCAGAGAGGTTGCGCATGCGCGGTGTAAGCGCGTGAACGACGGACCAATAGGGGAAAGGCTCCGTTGGCAAACTACAACTCCCATGAGCTCTGGGACAGTCAGCTGATGTCAGGAGCCAATCAGGAGGCTAGGATTATGGGAGAAGGAAAGGGAAGCGTGGGGGAGAGACCATGCTAGGCAGAGGGGATCCGGAAGGTAAAGGATGAGGGTGTGTGAGTGCAGGGGGTCCGTGACCCGCCTGCATAGGATAGCTATACCCTGCAGGCCCTTAGGAATATCCCTGAGTCACAGTAGGCTGCTGTGCTGCAGGGACCCGCATAGTAGTAGAGATCATTCACCTTACTGTGTAAACAGTTAGGGACAATTGTGCGGAACAAGGGGGTGCCGAGCTGTTTGGGACCAGGCAGCTGCACAGCGCGACTGATCCTTTTTGAAGTTGTTACCAGTCACCACCGGAAGGTATTTACATCAAGTGCACCAACACCGGTCAACAGGCGCTGATCCCGCCTTAGGCGTAACTCTTTGGGGACACTAGTGAAGTGGTCAAAGGCCTAAGTACACAGACCAATCATTTCTATTAGTACCAGGACACGGTGTGTGGGGGCACGCGGTGACAGGACAGAGACATACTCATTAAGAGCGTGGCTGAGCCACTACTGTACAGGACAATACTCAGTAGGAGTGTGGCTGAGCCACTTTTGTTATAAGGACATTATCAGTTAGCTGGGTTAATGATAAGTGATAAGCGTATAGTATAAGGTTCTATGTTATGTGTTGATTGCTACGATAAAGTGATAAGGTTATTATTGCATTACAGCAAAACTGGTTGCACGCATATGTGTTGGTATGTTTCTTGCCCAGGGGAATCTTACGTGACGGGGATCCTGGGTAAGTGGAGGCGCTGCGCTAATAAGTGTTACCCCAGGCTCCCAGCTAGCGGAGGCTCAGATCTCCTGAAGCCACAGGTGCGTGCAGTTACCCGTAGTCTCTTTAGAGTGTCAGAAAAGGGGCTACATTTGGAGGCGCTGCTGAGATCTCAGTCCTGAGGTGCCCTGTATTTTTTTTTCTCAACTGTGCGACAAGTTTTTTTCCCGCCATGTTTGTACCCTCGCAGGCTGAGGTGCGCAAGTGGGCCCAGCGGCATGAAATCCCCCTGACACGTGCCTTCGGCTTGGGACACGTCCCTGCTACCTTCTCCCTGGGCACGGTGACTGATCAAGTCAGGAAACTTCCGCTCCTGGACTCTGCCCGAGTGCAAAATCACTACTATGACAGGGAGCAGAATTGGCGTAAGATACTATTCGTCACTGAACGGGATGTATGCCCCGAAGAGCTGCCCTCAGTACTACTTCTGCCCGACGCTCCCGGTATCCAATGCCCGTTAGTACAGGTGGATTCCGCCGAACCTCTGGCTGCGTCCACACCACAGAGAGGCTACCCTGATCCGTTAAGTACAGTTGCGACCAGCCCTTCCCGTACCCCTGAGAGCAGTTTGAACCCCCGATGGCCCGCTGCAATGGGCCTAGGCACTTCGTTCACCCCCTCAGCCATTAGGCCAGCGTTGAGTAGAACCAGCCTGTCGAGACTAGACGCCTACTCCCCTGCTGGGAGTAGTCTGTTGGATAATGCCTCCATCCCTGTGCTTGCAGAAGCCATTCACCACTCCACGCAGTCCCACCAATACCGTATGCTGAAGGCATTTTCTGAAGACAAACCCACCCCTCTGGGAGAAGTCGGATTCGAAGAGTGGCTGGATCACACGGAACAGGTACTTCCTGAATGGTCATGCACAGATGCCATCCGGAGACAGCGTATAATTGAATGCTTGCGACCCCCAGCGTCCCACATGGTGCACTGCTATCGGGACAACCACCTGGATGCTGATACGGCGGGCATCATTTACTCCCTTACAAAACGTATAGGGTTCCTGTGGATGCATTCGCCCTGATGGCCAGGTTCCATGCGCTGGCCCAGAAAGAGGGAGAGATGGTGTCTGATTTCTTTAGACGTCTGCATCTGGATCTGTGGACCCAGGTGAGAAAGGGGGTGGTGCAGAAGATGGATGCCGACAGACTGCGCACCACCCAGCTACTGAGGGGACTCCTCCCATTGCACCCGGTGTCCGTACGCTTCAGCAGCTTTCTTGCACCGGGACAAGCACTGGCGTTCGACGACCTGATGGATAGGGTTCAGGCACATGAGACTGTGCTGCTGGGGCGTGACTTAACCCCGGGAAAGAAGATGGTGGTTGCGGCTAAAGACACCAAAAAGTCGGAGGCTAAAGCCGAGGCGCCAGGGGATGCGAATCCGGAAAAGGAGGACCTTGAGGCATCTGCAGCCGCCCTGGAGCGCACCGCGTCGGGGCGAACATCGCCGACCTTCCGAGATAATGCCTACATTCGAGCGCACTGCCCCTCCCCACGGAGGACGGTGTCCCGGCCAACCAAGTCCATGCTGTGTACCCCACAGGCCGGCAAAGCAGCGGCCCAGTCCTCGACGAGTAGTTGAATCGGACCAACGGCCATCGTCAAGGTGGTGATTGAAGGCATCTACGCCTCTGCGCTGATGGATACTGGATCCCAGGTGACCATAGTGTATCGGCCCTTTTACGATCAACACTTGCATCGGCTGCCGCTACTACAGTACCTGCGGACTCCCTGAGACTGAGGGGACTCAGTCATGAAGACTACCCTATTGATGGAGTGGTGAAGGTACACCTGGAAATTCCCCAGTTGAACACAGGCAAGCATCATCCCATGGAGGTGGAAGCCTTAGTATGCCCAGAACCCCAGAACCCCAGGATTATACCAGCGCCCCGATAATCATGGGGACCAACACAGACATCGTACAAGCTGTGATCCGCATGTATCTGCAGGAAGCGGGTGAATCATCACTGCGGGCGCTAGCCATTTGCCCCGCCCTACAAGAAGCGTGTGGTAGGATTGCGACCGAAGAGGAGCACAGGATGCTGTATAGTCAAGAGCGGGTGCTGACCGAGATCCCTCCCGGGACAGGAAGAATGATGGCCGCTGCCTGTCATTATCCAGCCAGACGACCGGAGGATCAACTATTCTCCTTGGAAAGCACGACACATTATGACCAGCGGCTCGGCTATGAAATATTGGCTTCAGTGAAGAAATGGTCAGGGAAGATTCTGGCCCGGACCCAGGTATACGTCCAAAACCTTTCTCCGTACCTCATGTGCATTGACCACCGACAACCGTTGGGTAGAATCTATCCAGTAACTCTGGAAGGGAAGACGGCCGGTGACCGCCCGGTGGCTACCGTCCATGCCGTAACCCCAATGTAGCGTTTGACTTTGGAGACTCACCATTGATGGAGGAGCGGAAAGGGAGACTGCAGTCCAAACTGGAAGAGCGACGGGGAGTGTTTTCCATAAGTGATATGGATGTGGGGTGCAGTCGCAGCGCTCAGCACACCAATCGATTGAGCGACACCGCACCATTTTGCGAATGTTCCCGCTGCATAGCACCCCGGGATGTGGAAGAGGTGAGGAGACTATTAGCCGAGATGGAGGAAGCCGGTATCGTTCAAGGATCCCGCAGCCCTACGCCTCACCTATTGTGGTGGTCCGCAAAAAGAATGGGACCGTACGTCTCTGCGTAGACTATAGGACATTGAACAACCACACGGTACCTGATCAGTACACACTGCCACGCATAGAGGACCTTCTGAATGCCTTGTCGGGGAGTAAATGGTTCAGCGTGCTGGACTTGCGATCGTGGTATTATCAGGGGCCCATGGACATGGAAGATCAGGAGAGAACCGCTTTCATCTGCCCGCGGGGGTTCTACCAGTTCACCCGTATGCCGCAAGGGATATGTGGAGCTCCGGCCACCTCCAGAGGTTAATGGAAAAGACACTGGGAGACATGAACCCGCAAGAATGCTTGGTGTACCTGGACGACATTATAGTGTTCGGGAAGACGCTGGAGGAGCATGAAGAGCGGCTGTTAAAGGTGTTGTCCAAAAGGAGGGACTTAAACTGTCCCTGGACATATGCAAGTTCTGCCGCACGTCCGTGACCTATGTGGGCCACATTGTATCAGCAGAAGGGATATCCACCGACCCAGGGAAGATAGAAGCGGTACTGAATTGGCCCCGGCCCTACAACGTCCAGGAACTACGGTCCTTCCTGGGGTTCTGCGGTTACTACCGGCGATCTGTGGAAGGCTACTCAAGCAAAGCTAAAATCTTGAATAACCTCTTAAAAATCTATCCTGAAGAGCCCGGTAGGACAGCTACCACTGCACAAACCCCCTTTGGAGAGAAATGGACTCCTGCTTGCGAGCAAGCATTCTTGAGATTGAAAACTAACCTAACGCAGGCCCCGGTGCTGGCTTATGCCGATCCTGACCGAGAGTTTGGCGGATTGGGAGCAGTGTTGCATCAGAAACACGATACGGGGCTCCGACCAGTGGCGTATGCAAGTCGAAGTTTGACTCCAAGCGAGCAGAATTACCCTGTCCACAAGTTGGAGTTTCTAGCCCTCAAGTGGGCCGTAGTGGACAAGCTGCATGATTTCTTGTATGGGGTACAGTTTGAAGTCAGGACAGATAACAACCCAAAGACTTACATCAACACATCTGCCAAATTGGACGCGACCGGTCACCGATGGTTGGCGGCACTGGCCAACTATCGGTTCAACCTTAAATACAAACCAGGGCCTACCAACATAGGGGCCGATGCTCTGTCACGGAGACCTGGGCTTCAACCTACCACTGATGAGGAGGTGTGGGAAGAAATTCCGGGGCCTAGCATACGTGCTCTATGCTCACTAGCAGCAGTGGTCAACGATCAGGTGGCCTTTACGGAGTTGAGACTAGCTGATTCACTAGGGTGTCAATCCCGGTCAGTCCCACGGGTGTACCAACGTCCAGAAGGGATGAACATTACGGAGGATAAGATCATCTCCTGGAAAGAACTGGTGCAACATCAGATTCAAGTCCCAGTGGTGGAGCTAGCTCGCCAAGTCCTGCAACAAGGGGATCCCTCGATCCTTAAGCAAGCCCCCAGAGAACTGGTGAAACTACTACTGAACGAGTTCGGGAAATTCGAACTGGACAATTGCCTACTGTATCGGATTATACCGTACCATAATCATCCCGACCGGCGACAACTATTCCTGCCCCAAAAGCTGAGAAATATGGTTCTTCGGGAACTATATGATGATCATGGCCATCTAGGTATCGACAAAACGTTCGGGTTACTCCGGGACCAGTTCTATTGGCCAAAAATGAGAGAATCGGTGGAAATGTATTGCCGACGGTGTACCCACTGTATACAGAGGAAAACACTTCCAACTTGGGCGGCCCCCATGGCTCATCTGAAAAGCTCCGGTCCTATGGATTTGGTGTGCATGGATTTCTTGTGTATCGAGCCAGACACCCGGGGCATTGGTAACATACTAGTGATTACAGACCACTATACAAGATACGCCCAATCGTTCCCCACCAAAGATCAACGGGCGGTGACCGTGGCTAGAGTATTGTGGGAGAAATACTTAATTCATTATGGATTACCGAACCGACTACACGCGGATCAAGGGGATTTCGAGAGTACTCTCATTAGGGAACTGCTGAAGTTGTTGAATATAGCTAAGTCACAAACTACCCCGTACCACCCAGGAGGGGATGCTATGCCTGAACGGTTCAACCGAACGCCACTTGACATGCTGGGAACATTAAAAGGCTCTCAGAAGACTGAGTGGAGCAAGCATGTGAAGATGTTGGTGCATGCCTATAACTGTACTCGACACGAGTCTACAGGGTATACTCCATATTTCTTGATGTTTGGGAGAGAAGCTAGGCTACACGTGGATGTGCGACTGCGGATATCTACCGATGGGGTATCCAACCGGACGCACTTTCGATATGTACAAAGATTACAAGACAGTCTGCAGCAGGCCTATAAATTGGCTGAAAAGGCGGTGGCGCAATTAAATGCGAGTAACAAAAGGCGCTACGATCACAAGGTGCGACATAAAGAGATCCGCCAGGGGGATTCTGTCCTCCTTCGTAATTTGGGCATTCCCGGAAATCACAAACTGGCTGACCGGTGGAGAGATGGGGTGTATGAGGTGGAATCACAGATGCCTGGCCTCCTGGTATACCGCATCAAGGACTCCGAAGGCCGGGTAAAGGTATGGCATAGGAATCATCTGCTCTCCATACCTCAAGTAGGGGACAACGAATTGGAAGTGCCCACTGTTTCAATTGATGGAGAAGCAGAAAGTACAGAGGATGGCCCAGAGACTGTAATAAATGCCACCTCTGAGAATCCTATGGAGGGAACCTCTCAAAGGGCCTTCCGACCACGGGGGTATCTCCCGCAGGAGCTACGGGTAAAGAGCCCCTTGGTCCAACGACAGATACGCTGACTCCCGTGAGCCAGCCACTAGACCCGCAGAGCCCGTGCTTTGTGCCCCAAAAAGACTTTGTAGACCTATTAAGCCCCTCAAGGGCAGAGTTGGAAATGCCAAACGAGACTTGCTACTCTCTCGAGGAGGTAGCTGAAGAGAAACTTCGTGGAAGCCAAAGAACTGGTCAGCCTCCAATGAGGATGGCTTATGATCGATTCGGGGCACCCCATTATGAGGCTCAGCAGTGGGCTCGCAGCAGAATGCAGTCTGTTGCTGTAATGTTCAATGAAATGTGCAATCTAATCTAGAGCTGATAAGCAAGATCGCATTTATTTTGTGTCATTTCTATTATATAACGTTCTGTGTATAGTTACGTAAGTTGTGACCCAAGCGGGGTCATTGGATTCTGCAAGGGGGAGAATGTAGGGGTGTGTTAAATACCTCATGTGGATGTAGTGTGTGCCGGAGGGAGTGTTGCAGGTTCCGCGGCGGCCCAACAGTATAGGGCACCGCCATGTATTGCGCAACCTTTCTGAGGGCACTGACAGAGCGGAGAGGTCGCGCATGCGTGGCGTAAGCGTGCGAACGACGGACCAATAGGGGAAAGGCTCCGTTGGCAAACTACAACTCCCATGAGCTATGGGACAGTCAGCTGATGTCAGGAGCCAATCAGGAGGCTGGGATTACGGGAGAAGGAAAGGAAAGCGTGGGGAAGAGACCACGCTAGGCAGACGGGATCCGGAAGGTAAAGGATGAGGGTGTGTGAGTGCAGGGGGTCCGTGACCCGCCTGCATAGGATAGCTTTACCCCGCAGGCCCTTAGGAATATCCCTGAGTCACGGTAGGCTGCTGTGCTGCAGGACGCCCATAGTGGAAGAGATCATTCCCCTTACTGTGTAGACAGTTAGGGACAAGTGTGCGGAACAAGGGGGTGCCGAGCTGTTTGGGACCAGGCATCTGCACAGCGCGACATCAAAGGCAAGCAGAGGATACGTCTGATCCTTTTCGAAGTTTTTACCGCTCACCGCCGTGACCGGAAGGTATTTACATCAAGTGCACCAACACCGGTCAACAGTCGTTGATCCCGCCTTAGGCGTAACTCTTTGGGGACACTAGTGAAATGGCCAAAGGCCTAAGTACACAGACCAATCTTTTCTATTAGTACCAGGACACGGTGTGTGGGGGCAAGCGGTGACAGGACAGAGATATACTCATTAAGAGCGTGGCTGAGCCACTACTGTACAGGACAATACTCAGTAGGAGTGTGGCTGAGCCACTTTTGTTATAAGGACATTATCAGTTAGCTGAGTTAATGATAAGTGATAAGCGTATAGTATAAGGTTCTATGTTATGTGTTGATTGCTACGATAAAGTGATAAGGTTATTATTGCATTACAGTAAAACTGGTTGCACGCATATGTGTTGGTATGTTTCTTGCCCAGGGGAATCTTACGTGACAGGGATCCTGGGTAAGTGGAGGCGCTGCGCTAATAAGTGTTACCCCAGGCTCCCAGCTAGCGGAGGCTCAGATCTCCTGGAGCCACAGGTGCGTGCAGTTACCCGTAGTTTCTTTAGAGTGTCAGAAAAAGGGCTACAAATATAATAATATATAAATATATAAAATAATGAATAAAAACGTGTGTGGGAGAGAGGGAAGGGGGGAAGGAAGGTGAAAAAATGGGGTAGGAGAAACATCCAGTGAAAAAAAGGTTGTGAAGCAAGATGAAAGGGACAACGTTTCGGCAAGTGTGCCCCTTCATCAGGCCCATTCCCACTGACCAGGGGGTCTATGGTACTTCCCTTCAACCGACCACACACTCCTCCCTTAGAAAGAATAAAATGGTGTAATACATAATAATGAGTGTAGAATCAGGTAAGTTTAAATGTAAGCAATGCACAGTCGGACTACATATGTCAAAAGGTGAAATAACTCTGAACTACACTAGAATAGGTAACTGACACACCGGTATAACTGTACTGACAAAGATTTGGGATTACAGTCCCTTTATTGGTCGTTGTTTCTGGTCATTGTGACCACAAACCTTTGTCAGTAAAGGTGTGTCAGTTACATATTATTGTGTCAATCAGAGTTATTTTACCTTTTTGTCCCTGGGTGTTTCTCCTTCCCCATTGTTTCCGCTTCCTCCCCCCCCCCCCACCCCTCCCTCTCTCCAACACACATTTGTATTCATATTTTGCATATACACTTATTCTGGCGTTATCCATGTATATTTCATGTCTTTGACAGGGTCAATATAGATCGTTCATTACATTTTGTTGTCCTCAATACAGCATATCCTGTAGCATTTTTTTTTCTTCAAATATAGATATTTTTTGGATTATAGTATACCACTTGTCTAGATCTTTTTACTTCAGTGTGCTGGGAACCTTTGTGTGTGGTTACTTTATCATTGTTCACTTATTGTGCCTCGTGCCTTCTGCTGGCAGAGCCTTAAAAATGATGGAAATTCAGTAAAACTTGAACATTGCATGCACAGCAAACTAGAAAGATTATTGCATTTTCTTTTTTGTTTGGAGCCTATTTATCATTGGCCTAGTGACAGTAGCCAAAGCAATGACCTCCAGTTGTGTCTTCTTTTTATATCTGTAACAAAACTGATGCAATAGAAGGATACATGGAGGTGTGTTCACCAGACACAACACTCATGATCCTGATCTTTAGCAAAACACCTACTAAATGTAATGCAAGAGCTACCTTTGTGGGGGGGGGGGTGTGAACTCATGGGGATTACCCACTCTAATGCACACTAGCCCAACTTCAGCCATAGATGGACTTGACCGCATCATGTGAGAGTGTCTGTATCCATTGAATGGAAGGGAGGATTGATGCTCCTTTGAAAAGTAGAAGGCCCCATTATGATGATACATGGCCCTCCCCACAGAGGGTATCCACAAAGTAGCTAAGAGCTAAAGTGGGTAATAGTTGAAGTAAGGCCCCACCACGTACTATACTTGTGAGAAGAAGTATGATCATGGCTAACCTATACAGTGTCGAAGTACTGGGTCAAGCCCAACAGAGGAACGCTATCATGGAGAGATTGACCCCAGATATGTTTTAATTTGGGGACAGCCTTGCCCCTGAGGAATGGAAGAAACATCTAAGGGAAAAGTTGTCTAGAAGGCCTGAAGTGTTTTCCATCAATGAGTGGGACATGGGATATGCCAAGAGAGTGGTCACTGGCGCCCTTTGTCAAAGTCAGAGCGTTACTGAATATGTTGGGGACTCTAGATACCAGAGAGAAGGGCAAATGAAGTCAACATGTACATGCCTACAACCGTACCCGCAATGAAGCCACAGGGAGCTACGTTATGTTTGGGCATGAAGTAAGATTGTCTGTGGATCTGTGTTATGCTGCGTCTGCTGAAAGGACATCACTCTTGATGTATTTATACTATATGTACAAAGGCTTAAAGAACAGTTACAATGGTGGAGAAGCTGGGTAAACTGCTCATGTATAGATTGAAGACTGAAAGGGAACCTATTAAAACACTCCACCACAATCACCTACTGCCTATTGGACATCTCGTCAGATGCCCCCTTCGGGATGAGACCCCTACTCTAACAGGGAATACCAGGCAGAGTAGTGTCTGAACATGGGCCGCAACCAACAC
Organism: Ascaphus truei; assembly: GCF_040206685.1. Taxonomy (NCBI): domain Eukaryota; kingdom Metazoa; phylum Chordata; class Amphibia; order Anura; family Ascaphidae; genus Ascaphus; species Ascaphus truei. The sequence goes on from NC_134483.1 coordinate 321,531,078, forward strand.
GAAACTCCTTTGTTGCCCCCATTCAAAGGGAGAGTGATGGACAAGATAATGGACTCTAGGAACCCTGAGCCTCAACAAGGCATGCCTCCAATACCATGCGAGTTACCTTGCGGTCTCCCGATTGCTACCAGAGCTGAGGTGGACCCTGCAGCTGACAAATGTATCCCTCTAGACTCCCCTCTAGTTGAGGAAGAGGTAGAGAATTACCAAGCTCCTGAAGATGGTGGGAGAAACCACAGGGTACAAGGAGCAGATCCAGGGCTATTGTAAGGAATCGGGGGCCACGTCCCTTGCGGCATGACCCCTCCTTACTCACTACCAGTACTGCAGCGGCTGCTGCCCCCGCCCCCCATCGCTACCCATGCCGCCACCCAGCGCATACCTTGAACTCCGCCATGGCCGCCATCTTGGATTCTGGCGTTGGTGTTACAGAGTGCGCGCTTCCTTCTAGGATTTATAGCGCGCGCATTATGCCTGTCTGCGCCCCCCACTCGGTGTGGGAGTCTTCACCACGTCTCCAGCACTCTCAGCTGTGCTCTACTATTTCCTGGTCTCAGCAGCTCACGAGCAGCTCCTCGACACACCCCTGCCATGCCCCTCATCCAGATTGGTTATTGCTGCTTTAAATATCCTGCTTTGCTTTCACTTCCTTGCTCTGCAAAGCTCCTTGCTACCTGTGTTGCCTGAAACCTGTGTCGTGCTCTCTTTGTGTTTATTTCCTACAGCTATTGACCCGGCTCATCTGAATACCCCCTCTGGCTCCTGAACTCGGCTTTCCTACAGACTACTCTACCTCTAAGACCCTCGGACTCAGCTATGGATTTTGACTAGGGAACTTTCTATAGCCTCGGACTCGGCAAGTACTTGACCATTCTTTATCTACATTCAGGCCTGGCCACGCTACTACGCCACATCCCGGACATGCCCCCTCTGCTGTCGGTGCGTATACTCTATATCCCACCTCAGTACAGGGGACAGGTCTGGTCTGCGGGCTGCACAGTGGGACAGCCATACAGTGGGCAATGAGGAATGGGAAGAAGTGCCAGTAGAATCAGTTGTATACTCTCCAGCCCTAAAGGAGAGACTAGGCCACCCATGAGATTGACATGCAGTATGATTCTCTTAGGGTATCAACTGAAGTCCCGGTGATTAGTATACCTAATTGGGTTACCCCCACGATGTACGACCCAGGTGAACCTTGGAAGTGTGGTACATGGTGGTGTAACAATGACTCACTATGTGGGAACTATGTGGGCCAGTATATACCATCACCTGCCTCTATGCTTGTTCATGCCTAGATAGGAATTTGATGTTAGATAGGAATGTTTGTATTATATTATGTTATTGTTATGTATGATACCAATGTGAAATTGATGGGGACATCAATGTTTTTAGCAGTTGGAGAGTGTAACACCTCTAAGCGTACAGATGTGTCCAGATATTCTGTTTTCGTTGCCATGTAAAGCAAAGGGTAAATCCCCAGCATTTATCTGACATTTATTTTTATTTTGTTATCCCAGCAGAAGCCGTTGAACTACACGCGGAACAATTACAGTTTGCAGTGCCCATGGTACTCTTTAGTAATGACAGGCATCACTAGTGTGTTTCTAATCTAAACGCAATCTAACCCACACTTTATTCCCATTACTTTCACATGACAAATTAGTGTTTTTAAAGTATGACATTTTATTAGCATAAATTACAGTTTTGAGATACTGTAAATAACAAAGACTTTGTGAAATAATACAAACTTCTTCAATCTTCTTACAATAATATAATCTTCTTCAATCTACATCTTCTTCTGGCTGTCTCTTATCCACTTTCACCTATTAAATAATTGTGATATTGTTATTTATTTATAATAATAATAATCGAGAAGAAATAGATGCATGAATTACGCTATGTGGAGAGCATACAGTATGAAGGTTAGAGTTTCTGTGCATGCGTGCTATATACAATCTGTATTTAATGCATATATGGGTCATAGCATTTCTGTGCATGTGTGTTTTATGCAACCTGTACGTGAACTGTACTGAATTGCCAATTGCATGAAATGCATACTGTACATTACCTTAATTATCCATTATCGTTGGATGTGTTTCCTAAACGTACATGGTGTTGATGTTGATCAACCCTCCGAATTGACAAAAAAGAGGAAACAAGGATTAAACAATGACAGAAAATTTGCAAGCTTCTTACAATAATAGCATCTTTTTCTACCAACATCATCTTCTGGCTTTCTCTTTTCCAGGGGAAAATGTAAAGTAATTGTGTTTAACAATAAAGAAGAAACACAGTAGATACATGAAATATATTATATATTACATTACCATATCACTGGATGTGTTTTCTACATAAGCATTATGTTGATCAGCCTTCCGAATCTGCAAAAAAAAAGGAGAAAACAAGGATCACACAATTGCACAAAAGAAATTCTTGATTAAAAACTGTATTAAAACTGTTTTATTTCCCAGAAGTATTACAAAAAGTAGAAAGAGAAATTGATCAATTCTTTACAATTATTAAAGGAGATGTGAGTTCCCATGTCACCCTATGGGAAGCACATAAAGCAACCGTTAGAGGTACACTCATTAGCATCGCTTCTGGAAGGAAAATAAATAAATTAATGAGCTACAGTTGAGATTGGCTAAATTTTCAGATGAGCATAAAAATAATAACAAGGCAGACACGCTTAAAAAATTGAAGGGTACTAGAATTGAACTAAACTTGCTCATAACCTCCCAGGTGGAAAATGCAATGAGTTGGTCAAAGAGGAAATGTTATCAAAAGGTCAACAAGCCAGATATACTGCTAGCGTCAAAATTAAGGCACAGACAACTAAATTTTAAAATCCAAGCTATCAAGCATAAAACAGGAGGGACAACCTCCAATCCTGAGGCAATAGTAGAAGAATTTAAACAATACTACCAGCAGCTATATGATAGGGAGAAGTTACACACAATGCTAACATGCAAAGGGTTCTATAGACCTTCCTAGCAGAGGCTGGGCTGCCCAAATTGAGCAGGAAGGAGGAGGACATTTTTTAGCAGAGGACTTCACACTTGAAGAAGTAATAAAACAAATAAAGCCTTCAAAGGCTCCAGGCCCGGATGGCTTTGATAATTTATATTATAAAAAATATATTGATCTATTAGCCCCATACTTGCACAAAATGTATAATGTATTTCTAGATGGAGCCTCATTTTCAGAACTCATGCTCCAGGCTTCAATCTCCCTGATATTTATACAGGGAAAGGACCCGACTAACTGTAACAATTACCGCCCAATATCCCTAATAAATTTGGATATCAAAATTTACTCAAAATTACTTGCCAACAGGACGAGCCGGGTTCTGCCTGATTTGGTTCACCGGATGAGGTAGGTTCATATCGGGCAGGCAAGCGGCAGGCATGTAATACAAGGCGTATATTATATTTGATTGAATTGGCAAATACAAAAAAGATTACGGCCATGGTCTTAAGCTTGGACGCAGAAAAAGTGTTTTATAGAATAGATTGGCTGTATCTGCACGCCACGCTTGGAGCATTCGGTTTTGGAGATAGAAGTTTAAGGGCCATCTATGCATTGTATTATCACCCGGTGGCCAGGGTGACCCATCAAGAGTTATCGTCAAATTTATTTAAGATTAGAAGCAGCACCAGATAGGGTTGTCCTCTTTCTCCCCTGCTCTTCGCTTTGTGCATGGAGCCCCTGCCTGCTCAGATCCGCTAAAACCTGAATATCTCGGGGATCCAAATTGATAATCAGACTTATAAAGTCGCTTTGTACGCAGATGACATATTACTGACTTTGTCGAGGCCTCTCACCTCCTTGCCAATTTATTTAACTGTCTGAGATACTTCAACAGAATTTCAGGATTTTAAATATATAATGCAAAATCAGATGCACTAAATATAAATGTCCAAAAGGACCAGGAAAAGCTAACAGCAATCAATTTCAATTTCAAATGGCAGCCTAAAGATATTAAGTATTTGGGAATATCTCTCTCAAATAACTATGTCACTATACCAAAACTAATTACCCTAGATTAATCAAGACCCTGCACTGTTGAGACCGTTCCAGCTTCTTTCTCGAGCTCATCTACCCTGTCCCCTAGAGTAACAATTTCCTTTTTGATCTTAGACAGTTCGGTTTGAAGCATTAGCGTTGTCTGTTAATAGTTTTTGTATGTCATCTTTGGTCACTAGGTTTGTCAGCTCAGCCTTTGTAGCATATTCTACCTGTCCCTCAGCCATTACAGAGTCTTTTTGTTTTCTCTGCCCGACGAGCCTTGCTGGGAGTGAGATGGCGTTTGCAAGTCCGCTGCGCTTGTGTGCTTTGGCGCTGCTTCCGATCGTCGGAACTTCTGAAGTGTGTTTTCAGCTGTTGTAGGTTTTTTTTTGCTGCGTTTGGCATTTTCTACAGTTCTGTTGTTGCCACCCTTCTATTTTGTTTTAGTTTGCTTTAGGGCAGTTTTAGCAAATGTTGCTAGTATGTGCTATATGGTCATTTTGTTTGGCTTATAAAGTGGTGATAACCCCCTGTGGTCACTGTCCCTTGTCTAGGTGGCTATCCCGTCCATCGCCTGACACATCTCCCTTGGCTCCCTCACTCACTCCTGTGGGTGGCAGCCATCTTGGGTCCTGGGACTGGGAGGCACAGGCCAGCCGGCATGCCAGGGTTCACATCCACATACCCCTGACTGTGCTCCAGCCAGGGGAGGGGGGTAGTAGCTGGTCTCCCCACTACCCAGCAGAGTATCTGCTCTGTGGCCCCAGGAGAGGTGGGGGATCTTGGTCCCCAGAGCTCTGGTGGAGAGGGGAGGGAGGGGGGAGGTGTCACTCCAGCCAACTCCCGAGCACCCGCTACCAGTTCTTCACCTTCTGGGTGGCTTATCTGGTGCTTGAGGCCATGGGCTGCTATGGCTGCCCCCTTCCTTCTCAAAATCTCTCCTCGGGGAGAGCGGAGCTAGCTGGCGCCATCTTTTTCCCGCCGTGGGCAGCGGTGAGCCCGAAATTCTCCGGTCCTTGCCGGGGTTATTGCCGCTAATCATTGGTGGGACCGGGCGTCGGGTAGGTGCTCGGGGTTCCCCGTTTGTCTGGGGCTAATTTAGGGCACTTCTGTATGTCCCACATCCACTTTCCCTGCGGTCCTGCACGGAGCTCTGTAGCCGTGCGACCGCTCTGCCCGGCTGCTGGACACCAGTCTTGGTTCTTTTCAAAGGTTTTCCCTTAAGTCTCAGGGCTTCTCTGATGGATCCAGGCCAGGGTTGTAGTGAGGAGTAGAATAAGTAGAAAAGGTGCCAGGAACTTTTAACAGGATGCTTGATTTATTGAGCATTAGGCAACAGCATAAACAGGACCGGTTTTCAGTATCTCTCTAAGAGAGCAGTTCCCCCTTTGCATGCAGTTCCTCTTAACCCTTGCTAGGAGGGAAGTAGGCTCAGCCTCAGATCCCTACTTAAACCTGGGCTATAGCCATGCTCCCTGCAGCATGGGAACCTCTGTGCCTACACCAGGCACCTAGGACTCACTCCACCAGCCCAGAACAGAACTCCGTTTTGGTTGCTTTTAATGGAAGTTATGCCTGCCATAACCCTTGCAGTACCTGTCAATAATATAATGTATTTACTTGTGTATGTACAGTTCATGGTACCCATCCTTTATATGTATACTGTGCACACATTAGGCTGATACTATATTTTGTAGGTAAGTAAAAAAATTGGTAGAACGGCAGAGTCCAAAAACGTAAGCACCGATCAACTCATTAGGTAGAGAAAAATAAAAAAAAGTTTATTGATTACATATTAAAAAACAAAAAACATGGAAACAGAAAGGACAATTCTCCCACGCGTTTCAGGCTCTGCACCCATTTCTCATTGCCCAGTTCTGAGCACCACACACACCACTTTCTTCTGCACCCATTTCTCAAGGAGTGTGACACTCCTTTCTCAAGGAGAGTTTCTCCAAGTCATCACTTCGGCTCCAGCACTCGGGATCTCCACGGCAACACGCAAAGGAATCAGGTATTTACTTATACCTCTGGATTATAGGGGATGCAGAAGTGAGGACGGAGAACGACAAGTGGACTGGGGAAGTAGAGGTACGCTTTATTCACGGCTTCACTTTCCCCACCAGTTCTCAATCAAGCGTCCATCTTTCCCCTCCAGTTACTTCCTCATTCATGATTATTACTTGACATTGTCCACTATGGTCTCTTTACCTGTTTGAAGCTACGGATGCAAGTCCATATTATACTACTCAAGATAACACATATGGACAATATTTTGAGTTTCTTTGCCATGCTTTGAAACATTCCCATATATGCTATTTTTTTGGAGCTGAGAGTAGTACTTTCCTATCCTATTAGTATTTTTTTACTATATTTTGTAGCCTGGTTCAGCACTTTGGAAACCAGGTTAACCGTATGCTAATGTTTTAAATGTGTGGTCCTTTATGTAATGAATGGGTATACCGGTATCCAATCTCTACATAAAGGAAATCCTGGGCAACATAAGGTGAGTGGTTTAAGACATTGTCAAGCGAGGCAGGGTTGTGGACTCAGGTGGGGGGACCATTGTTTAGCCCAGACACCGAGTCACTTCTCCCTTCAGGGAGTATTTGAAGGACCAGGGGAACCGTTTCTGGGCTTGTGCCCTGTAGGTGCGATTCCCATTGGTCCATTCAAATGTCAGCTCAATTTAAGCCTGCCCTTGTGGGATTTCATGGAAGTCCGGTAACCTTCCCATACTCAGGATTGCTCCAATGCAGGCGAGCCCTCGCTCACTGATTGGACCCCGAAGACAATCCGCTCTGGGATTGGTCGGCCCTCCGGCCTCCATGTTGGTGGATGGAGACTGAGGGATTGTGATGGTAGGGGGTAACCAGGCTCTCAAGTAAAGGTTTAAGCCCATTTGGTTATCCGTAAAAAGGGTTCAAGAAGAGTCAACTCTTGAGCACAGTACTGCGTAATGCCTAAAATGTATTGTGCGACAATAAAGTATTTGATGTATTTTTACCTTTCCAGGAGTGCCAGCAAGCAGAATTTGCTGTGTATGAGTTTCAAAGGGGGTTTTGTGGAGAAAGTGTTGTCAGAATGTGCCTAGCTAGTCAGGGTCCAGAGTTGCTGGTTCCCCTAAAAATGTACCCATAATCAGGTCTGATTCCTGGATACATGTAGGCACATGTCACGGCAAAATCTCCCCTTGATGACTCACCACTAGGGTTCCCTGCTCCAGCACAGACCAGAAAGGTAAAAGGGGAATAGGGATGTGAGATGTCCCTGAAACAGTCAAGTGGTCCCTAGGTTAATGGGAGTTGTATTGTATTGTATGTCTTTATTTATATAGCGCCAAAAGTGTACTCAGCGCTTCACAAAAAATACAGAACAGGGAATTATAATAATACAATAAGTGCAGCAAAAATCAGACAATGGGAAAGGAAATCCCTGCCCCGAAGAGCTTACAATCTAAGAGGTTTGAGGGGAAACTTACAGAGACAGCAGGTGAGGGAATAAGTGCTATAGATGGGTGTGCTTGGCCACAATGGGTGGTATAAGTGACTGTGGGACAATAGCCATGAGTGCAGGCTATAGGGATGCTTGATTTGTGGGGCAAGTTTTAAGGTTAGTCAGTGTTAAATGAAAAGGTTAACACCATTTAAAGGGGAAGAGATGGCAGGGAGCTGTGGGTGAGATCAGGTGTGTATGTCTGTCTGTAGGCTTAGGGGAGATCCCCAGCAGCAGGAAGGAGTAGATAGAGGGTGTGAATAGAGTATTTGTGGGGGTGTTTTTTTATTGTGGGTTTTTGGGAGACAGGTGTATAAATAATGGTGCAGTGGGGAGTGGGGAAGTTGGAGAGAACAGGGACATTCACCAAGGAGTGAGGAAACAGTAAACAGAAAAAGCAATAGGGAGGGCATAGTGAGATACAGGAGGAGAGACTTCCCAGTTATTGGAGGATAGGAAGAGTTCAAATAATCACAGCTTTTAGAAAGTAAAGGTCTCACATGTATAAAATTGTTGTTCAGAGTCCCCAGTAAATGCCCAGGTCACTCATAACCGGTTATAGGGGTTCTGAGGTGCTTCAACCATACTTATAAGGTTGTGAGGGGATTCTTTAGAATCCATACTAAATTTATGCAATAATGTGTGGGGAATATGGCTAGTGAAAAGTAAAGTGCAGCTTTTATTCTATTTCTCATACCTGTCACGCTGCGCTCACCACAAACAGGACGGAAGACCGCGGGGCTGAGGTGGGGATTGATAGGCACCGACCCACAACCACGCAGTCCTGTCCGGAATGCGTAGTCCTAGTCGTACCGCGTCGTAGGGTTGGAGAGGTCAGGGTAGTCAGGGTACTTACCGTGTTCCAGGGTTGGAGAGTCCGGGTAGGTAGAGTTTCGTAGCCAAGGTCCTGGGTAATAGAAGGTAGAGTAGTCGAGTAACGAAGCCAGGGTCAAAGTGCTGGAGAGTGTAGAAATCCAAGTAACAGGCAGGGTCAAACAGGTCAGACAAAGTTCAAGACAAAACTAGACAGCAGCGGTGAGCACAATGCATAAACAGGAGTTTATGCTCAGCAATCAAGGACAGGCAGAAGCAGGTATATATGTGGGAAGGGTCCAATTACCTAGCAGGGGTGTGTACTGATCCACCAATGGTGTCAGAGAGACACTGATCAAAAACAGCTTGCAATTAGGCTTTCCTGATGCTAGGTCTGGTTGCCGGGCAACCCGCGCGCGTGCGCGATGCGCGTCGCGACGTGATGACGTCATGCGGTTTACTCAGCAAGTCTCCGCCTGTGGGAGGCTCCAGCAGCTCCCTCACGTTCTCCTGCTTCCTGGTTGCCGAGCAAGGCGTGCGTGTGCGCAATGCGTCTCGCGGAGCTCCGCCATCACGCCGCTGCGCCTGCACTGCCCTGGCAGTGCGTGGGCGCATGACTCTGCCCCGTGGTGCTTCCCTGAGTCGGTCTCCGCGCGGATCAGAGGCAAGTGTGACAGTATCCCCCCCTTGAGGGGAGACCTCCGGGCGAACCAGAGATGGTTTCTCAGGATGCCTACGGTGGAAGGCAGAGATGAGGCGGTTGGCATGTACCTGATGATGAGGAATCCACTCTCTCTCCTCTGGGCCATAGCCTCTCCAGTGTACAAGATATTGTAATCCTCCTCTGGATATTCTGGAGTTGAGAATGGTCTGTACCTCGTATTCTTGTTGGCCCTCTACCAGTATGGTTTGCGGAGGTTTAGATTGTCCTTTGGAGGATGAGTCTTGATGATAAGGTTTGAGAAGGGATGAGTGAAATACAGAAGGAATCCTCATATTTTTTGGCAGTTCAAGCCGATAGGCTACTGGGTTGATCCTTTTGGTGATGCGGAATGGGCCGATAAAACGTGGTGCCAGTTTGGGTGAAGCTACCTTTAGCCGAATGTTTTTGGTAGATAACCAAACCCTTTGTCCTACAGAGTACCCTGGGACCTCTCTTCGGTGACGATCCGCTTGTCTCTTGTGTAATATACCAGCGTGCTGTAGATTCCGATGGATCTTCTGCCATAGGTCTTGTAAGTGGCGAATCCTGTCCTCTGCGGCCGGGACTCCAGACTTGGAGATGAGGGAAGGAAGTGCCGACGGATGGAAGCCATAGTTGACCATAAATGGTGACTGTCGGGATGATTCGTTCTGTAGATTATTGTGGGAGAATTCTGCCCATGGGAGAAGTTCCGCCCAGTCGTCCTGAGTGTCAGCGATAAAGCACCTCAAAAACTGTTCCAGAGACTGATTGGTGCGTTCCGTCTGTCCATTGGTCTGGGGGTGATATCCTGATGAAAAGTGTAGGGTAACGTCCAGATTTTTACAAAACGCCCTCCAGAACCGGGAGATGAACTGGGATCCTCTATCGGACACTATGACCTGAGGGGACCCATGTAACCTGAAGATCTCCCTGATGAAAACTTCGGATAACATTGGTGCAGTGGGTAAACCCTTCATAGGGATGAAGTGTGCCTGTTTGGAAAATCTGTCCACCACCACAAGTATTGTGTCCATGCCTCTAGATTTGGGCAACTCAACGATGAAGTCCATCGATATATGTGTCCATGGACATACTGGGATGGGTAGTGGTTGAAGGAGACCTGCTGGTCTGTTGTGTGGCGTCTTGCTTCGAGCACAAGTAGCGCACGTGGCTACGAAGGCTTGTATGTCTCTCCGCATGTAGGGCCACCAGAATGTGCGTTCGATGAACTCAGTAGTTCTTTTGGTGCCAGGATGGCCTGCAGTCTTGGATGAATGTCCCCACTCCATGACTCTCCTCTGGAATTTACGGGGAGTGAACAACCGGTCCTCCGGAACGTTGAGTCCTGCCGGGATGTTGTTCTGAGCCTTAGTAATGTCCGTTAAGGCACTAAAAGTATTTGCAGCCAAAATACAAGTGGAAGGGAGAATGGTCTCCTGTTGATCCACCTTGTTATCCTCTACCAGGAACTGTCGTGACAAGGCGTCGGCTTTAATGTTTTTAGAACCAGGGATGTAGGAAATGAGGAAGTTAAAGCGAGTAAAGAATAAGGACCATCTTGCCTGGCGAGATCCTAGTCGCCGTGCTCCCTCAATGTACAGAAGATTCTTATGGTCCGTAAGTATCGTGACTGGCGACTCTGTGCCTTCCAGTAAGTGCCTCCACTCTTCCAAAGCCAGCTTGATAGCGAGGAGCTCCCGGTTACCTACATCGTAATTCCTTTGGGCGGAGGAAAACTTCTTTGAAAAATATGCACAAGGATGAAGTGGAGCTTGAGGATTCTTTCTCTGTGAAAGTATAGCACCTGCTCCTACATCGGAGGCGTCGACCTCCAAAAAAAAAGGTAATGAAGGATCTGGATGGGTTAAGATGGGTGCTGAGGCGAATGCCGTCTTTATTCTCTCGAAAGCCTGGAGGGCCCTCTCAGTCCACTTTGTAGGATCAGCTCCCTTCTGTGTGAGTGCCGTGATGGGTGCTACTACCGATGAGAATCCCTGAATGAACCTCCGGTAGTAGTTAGCGAAACCGAGGAACCTTTGGATGGCCTTGAGGGAGAGGGGACAGGGCCATTCGAGTACCGCCTTGACCTTGGTAGGATCCATAGCAAGACCGGTATCCGATATGATGTAGCCGAGAAAAGAGGTGGATGTTTGATGGAAATCGCATTTCTCGAGCTTGGCATACAAATGGTTCTCTCTTAAACGCTGCAGGACTTGTTTGACATGCATCATATGTTCCGGCATGGATCTGGAAAAAATTAATATATCGTCCAGGTATACTATAACATGGTGGTCCAGAAGGTCTCTGAAAATGTCGTTGACAAAGTCTTGGAAGACCGCAGGAGCATTACACAATCCAAATGGCATGACCAGGTACTGGTCGATCTTTGGGTACCAACGGTATTCTATTCTTGAAGGCGAACTTTTGGTCCACGAAGTTTCCTCCTGACCCCGAGTCCAGAAAGGCCTGTGTCTGTACTGTGAAGGTCTCACCGGATATGGAGATAGGTAGATAAAACCTCGTAGAGGGTTGAGGAGGGGGAAGAGTTGCAGTACCCAGCGTGATCCTCCTTATACTCACTGGGCTTTGGCGTTTCCCGGCTTCAGTGGACAGTTGAATACCAGGTGGCCGTTATTGCCACAGTAGAGGCATAGTCCCGCTCGTCTTCTTCGTTGCCTCTCGATAGGCGAAAGGCTAGTCCCTCCCAGCTGCATGGGTTCATCTAGGGCAGGAGTTGTGGAGAGTAGAGGCCCTATGGTAGACAAAGAAGACGATTGTATACCTCGGGGGTGTTTGTTTCTCTCCATCCTTCTCTCTTGGAGGCGCTGGTCCATCCGGATGCACAGGTCTATCAGGTTCTCAAGTCCAGCGGGACGATCCAGAGCTGCTAATTCATCCTTCAACCGTTCGGACAGGCCCTGCCAGAAGACTGCAGATAGAGCCACATCGTTCCAGCCGGTCTCGGCCGCCACCGTCCGGAAGTCCAGAGCATAACGAGCTACAGTACGGTCTCCCTGAGAAATATTAAGCAGAGTGGATGCAGCCGTAACCTTACGCCCTGGGGTGTCAAACACCCTTCTGAATTCGGTGATGAAGAGAGTGAGGTCAGAGGTCAAATCTGGGCGTTGCTCCCAGATAGGAGAAGCCCATGCCAGGGCGGCGTCAGTCAGCAGGGAGATTATGTATGCGACCTTAGTACGAGAAACCGGAAAGCGAGAGGGCATTAGTTCAAACTGTATGAAACACTGGTTCAGAAACCCCCGACAACCGCTGGGATCCCCTGCATAACGGTTGGGCGCAGGTAGTCGTGGTTCGGAGGTAGGTGTGATAAGTGCAGGAGTGGCTGCGAGTGGAACGGGGTTGGTGGTAGATACTGTTAGACGTCTAACTTGTTCAGTCAGGGTATCCACGTCTTGTTTAAGTTGGGAAACTAGTTGTTCTTTTAGTGTAAATGAGCCGGTAAGTTGCCGGAAGCATTCCTCATGGGTGTCTAAGCGTCGGGCCACCTCAGCGGCGTCCATGTTTGTTGGGCTGAGCATATTGTCACGCTGCGCTCACCACAAACAGGACGGAAGACCGCGGGGCTGAGGTGGGGATTGATAGGCACCGACCCACAACCACGCAGTCCTGTCCGGAATACGTAGTCCTAGTCGTACCGCGTCGTAGGGTTGGAGAGGTCAGGGTAGTCAGGGTACTTGCCGTGTTCCAGGGTTGGAGAGTCCGGGTAGGTAGAGTTTCGTAGCCAAGGTCCTGGGTAATAGAAGGTAGAGTAGTCGAGTAACGAAGCCAGGGTCAAAGTGCTGGAGAGTGTAGAAATCCAAGTAACAGGCAGGGTCAAACAGGTCAGACAAAGTTCAAGACAAAACTAGACAGCAGCGGTGAGCACAATGCATAAACAGGAGTTTATGCTCAGCAATCAAGGACAGGCAGAAGCAGGTATATATGTGGGAAGGGTCCAATTACCTAGCAGGGGTGTGTACTGATCCACCAATGGTGTCAGAGAGACACTGATCAAAAACAGCTTGCAATTAGGCTTTCCTGATGCTAGGTCTGGTTGCCGGGCAACCCGCGCGTGCGCGATGCGCGTCGCGACGTGATGACGTCATGCGGTTTACTCAGCAAGTCTCCGCCTGTGGGAGGCTCCAGCAGCTCCCTCACGTTCTCCTGCTTCCTGGTTGCCGAGCAACCCGTGCGTGTGCGCAATGCGTCTCGCGGAGCTCCGCCATCACGCCGCTGCGCCTGCACTGCCCTGGCAGTGCGTGGGCGCATGACTCTGCCCCGTGGTGCTTCCCTGAGTCGGTCTCCGCGCGGATCAGAGGCAAGTGTGACAATACCAGAAAGACTTTGTTTTTTAAAATGTATATTTTAATTCCAAAGTTTGTTAAGTACATATATGCTTTGGGCACAGTAAAATGAGGCACAGGGATGAACAGGTATCCCTGTAGCTGAGGGAATCCCTAGGTTAAAGGGGGTACCCCAGTTAGTGCCAAGGTGTCCCAGAACCTGTATTGGGTTTGTGGATATCCCAACCGAATATGAGGTACCCCAAAATGTATGCTCTAATAAAGAATGACTTATGGTAGTTTTTACATTTACTATAAGACTCTATGCAGTCAGCTGGGGCATATGTTTAAAGTGCCAGCTAATATGCATAGGATCTGTGGATGAAAAAGGAGACAGGATGTTGAGAGGTGTCGGGGTGCTAAGTAGATGGGGCAGGAAAGAATTCTGGGTCAGGAGAACAGAGACCCCCCTGTGGGTTGACCCTCTGGTCTGCTAGACTCAGGGGTGCATGCCAAGCTGGAGGCAATGGGCTAGCTAAGGAAAAGATGATGATCGTAAGTGCTTTTCCTATTGTCCAGAACATGTCCCGCCCCCAGGGCGTCCCGAGCTGGCTCAACATGCCCCCTGCCTCTGACATCATCAGCCAGATGAGCCCCACTCTGATTGGCTGGTGTGACATGTTCCCACACCTGTATTGGCTACAGGATTCTGTGAATGAACTCAGAAGTATTATAAACCCCTAGCCAATCAGATTTGTAGATTCTAAGCAATATTCTTAGCACCAAGTCCAGTGAGTTAAAATCCAGACATCTGGAGAGAGGGAAGGGGTGGCGCCTGGAACTGTAGGCTGATTTCAGTTCGAGGACATTGCAGGCTAAAGTCTCAGTCAGGGGAAAATCCTTAGGTGAGATTCCCTGCACCTAGAAAAGTCTAATTTTTATCCCAGTTCCAGTGTGTCTTTTCTTATGTAGTTTGTGTAACATTGTGAATAAATGTACACTTAATTTAATTAACTTGTTTTGCTCAATGCATGATCCTGGTTTAAAGGTGTAATTGCCTTGTCTCCCGTGACAGGGATATGTGAGGAGGAACCCAGCTTTGATTTCAGAGACTTGTTGGAGAGTACTCACAGAGCCAAAGTGGACGCTAAAAAATTTCCAAAAATTTCCGAGGGTGTTCCGCAGAGTTGCGGAGGAGTTTGGAGGAAATTGACGACGGGAACATTACAACTGCTGGCTAGCAGAGTACAAGGCAGAGCTGCCAATACTACCAAGGACAGTGGCGGAAGTTTGGGAATGTGTATCGGGGTAAACTTCTGGACAGAGGTCCCCGCACTTAGGATGTTAGGTTTTTCCCCCAGTTACCCAAGCTGGGTGAGTTTGTGTGTGTATTTTATGTACTGGAGGTTTGTGGAAACTTTTTCTAATAAATTCACTTTTGTTCAACTCTGCCGTTCTGTATAGTGTACTGATCTCTAGTGTAATGGCCCTGGTCTCCTGTGACATCTTAGAATTGACATCTGTCTGGCACTGTAGGCCGACCAGCCCTCTCCATTTCATAAAATCTAGGTTGCCGTTGTCATAATCCTTAGCTTGTTTAACATTTGTATGTCATAAAATTACTTACTGTTCCATCTCTCAGTAACGCATGGATGGGAGGGCCCAAGGACATTCTACTTTTATTTTATTCTGTTCTTACTTCTCAATAAAGAATATTTATTAAACTGTGGCAAACACTCTTATTTTGAGTTTTATATGTGTGAATCACTGACTCAGCCACTGCCATTCCTTGTATCATTCATATTTATTCTGTTTATCAATATATTTTAGATAATCATTTTTTCTTTTAGTAATGACTGGGTTGAATTCCAGAAGTCTCTCTTAACATAGGAGAGAAGAAACGGATTATCTTTCACAGCAGATGATGAACGTCTGGACGCTGCAAGTGGCTTATGTCAACTAATGACTTTACAGAGTACCTTTTTGGTTTTGAATAAACCATTCAAAGTCCTGGAAGAGGGACTACTAAGAGTCCCAGAAAGCCCCTAAGTATGACATCAGAGCAGAACTGTGCTTAGCTCTACTCCAGCAAAGAGGGAGACCAGAGCACAAACAGGCGCTGCCGCGTTGCTTCTATTCCCTTCTCCCCAGAGTCCCCAGACCCAGATTCATGGCTCGCACTAGTCTGTTACACAACTTTTGGCCAGTAATACTACTTGCCAGTAAGATTCCCAGTGTCCCGATCCTTCCCGATACACTAAGCCTAGGGATCTCATAACCCACCATGCCCTGGCATTAGCCAAGTTGGCTATTTAAGATCAGGAAGCAGTGTTTGGAAGGGGGTGTCCCAATGAACATTGTGGCATTGTTCCAGGCACTGGTGCACTCCCATGTCAGAAAGAGTACACCCACGTATATTTCACTGGGAAAGTTTAGGGTTTGCCACCCTTTCAGTGGGCGTCACAGGCTGACTAGATCCTCCATTTGGAATATTTAACTGTTAACCTCCCTCCTTTACCTCCCAGGTTTAGTGCACTGTCTATTCCAGTTACTGTACACTTGTTCATTATCGGTTTCTTTCATTCTTTGTTTACTGTATGTGGTTCTCTTTTTCCTATTTGGTCCAAAACCACTGCCTAAACCTGCATAAAATAATAGACTGCTACAACAGCCACCAGTGTAACAACTAGGTTGGCAAATACATTACTTGGCAGCACTTTACACAGGCAGGGCTCAGTCTCATCTGAGAGAAAGAGAAAATATCAACATCCAATGTAATCCTTTAGGATGCATCTGATTTCCGACCCTACCTAATATGATTTTACTAAGTTAAAAAAAAATAAGGCTGACTAATCATAATAACTTCAAATCATGTTTTTTTCCTGATTTACAATTTAACAAAGGTTGAACTTGCTGTTTTTTTTTCTTTGGATTTTAACACAATCAATGAGTAATAGTACTACTACAGTGTCTTTGTACTGTAATAAAGTGACTAACTAGTAGTAATGTTTAAATATGTCTATGCTTTAATGCAATTGGACATGCATTTCATTTGAAAAAAAAAGCCAATAACACAGCCTTGAACTAGAAAAACAGGACTAATCTAATGTAACAAGTAACAACGAGTCGTAGTTATTAAATATGAATATGATTAATGAATGAAATGACATACAATGTGACATATTGCATATTCATTTTTTTTAAAGGTCATTGACACAGACTTGAACCAGAAAAACATGATTAATCTACAATAACATTTTTAATGTAACACAGTGTTATAAACATATAAAACTATAATTTTTAAAACTTTTTTTTTATTTATTTGTTTATTGTATTTCTTTTGTATTTAAAAAAAAACTTAACAAAATAAAAAGCGAACTGAGGAGTGTAGATTCAGTAACAGCAACACTGCAGAACAGCAAAAATAGCAGTGTTCAAACCATGTTTGAGGAAGAGGCCATGTTGGAAGCAGAAGAGATAGATATGATGAGGATTTGTATTTTTGGAGAGGTAAATAATAGTAAGGGATTGTGTAACATCCAACATCATCATTAAAAATCAATGAAGGAGCACCACAACCCCAAATAAAAATGGTCCCAATGCAGTGTCAGTAGCTAGTACACATTTGTGTCATGATGACTGGCAAATAATATAATTTTCTGTTTATTGACAGATCCGGCAGAAAAGGTCACAGAGGACACAAGGTCAAGGAGTGAGAGTGACTGAACCAATTGCTTTCAGGGTGAGGATGGAGTGGACAAAGAATCTTTATCCCCACGTACTTGAGGAATGAGAAGGCGCAACTACAGGGACAGAATCATCGATGCACAACAATGAATCTGACCAACTCCGGCTCCGAAAAGTGTAATCGCTAAGGGTGTTTCACCTCATATGCTTTCTGATCATACATGTCTCTGACTGTTCAAGTACCTCACTCCTACTAACAACTTGCTCACAGTACATGCATTGCATCCAAGCACACTGCTACATGAAGGGATACAATAAGTGCTCTGTGCCAACAGACCCTGTCCCACTCAGAAGACTACTTCATCTCTCCCTCTCACTCCCTGGCCCCGTTATCTCAGGGGTGGTGCTGAATATGGGGGAGAAGGAGGAGGTTCCACAGGCGGGGAGCTGTGTGGATGGATGAATAAGCAACGGCAGGGGTGGACCGTGTAGCCCGCTTGGGACTGGTATGCCATTGAGGAGAAGGATTGGGTGACAGCCTCCTTTGGTGGGTGGTGTGGCGGACTGGTGGCTCTTCCACCATGACCTAGGGCAGGATCATCACATCATCATGATATGTGAGGACGCACAGGTCCATTGATGCTGCCCCTCCCAGAGGCCATAGTGGTTTTTCCGCAAGTGTTGCTGCAGACTACCTATTCCCAGGCAGACTCCACTCATGCCCATAAGCATGTCTGCACCACAAAGGATGCAGTGTACCACTGCAGAATCACTCACCAAACCATGGCAGGGCAATTGTAAGTATTCCCCCACCATGGAGATGGCTCCTCTGGACAGATGACTGTGCCCCTGGGATATCTGAGAGCTAGGGAAGGAGGCTGAATGCCATGAAGGCCAACCTGGGATTACCTCCATGCAGTCTTCAGAGGCACGTCCAAGTTACTCCTCCTCACCTTCTCCAAGAGACTCCTCACTAAGCTCATCAGAAGAGCCACCATGACACCCAACATCTGTAGAACAGATTTTGACAGGTTCACCCATCTCTACATGCACCCTTCAGCCTACGTTACACTACAGCTACATACATACTGACATTTACTTATACATACTGTGTGTAGCAAGACATACTGTCCTCAGTGCCGCAGATGAACAAGCAAAAGTCTGCGGCACTGGGGACAGTGTCTGCTGCGATGGTCAACGCTTCTGAAAGGGATTGTGACAGGTCACCTCACGGTTGGGTCAGCAAGGGACTCTCATACCATTTATTTCACAGAATAACATTGGTTATTTAGGCAGACAAGGTGAAACAACTTCTGAGGCACTTAAAGGAACAGTGGAACATCAAGCCTGTTTCAGTCCTCACGTTAGCGTTTTGAGGCAAGTCCAAGTCCATCCCAGGCACATTCTCTGTCAGCCTCCTTGCTACTTTTCTTTGCAGTCTGGAGTCCTGCTATTCCCAGGAAAATCCCTTGAATCTTTGAATACGGAATAGAAAAAAACTAATCTTGTTGACTCCTTCCTTTGTAGGCAATGGAGTCCTGCAGTTCCCAGGCAAGTCCTTCTATGCTACTTGTTTCTGTGGTGTTCCGTACTGGGCATGAGGCCCAGCTGTTTCTCAGGCAATCCCCCTGAGAAATGTCAACCTGTCTCTAGCAGATTTTGTGAAGCACTCAGGAAGCAACTTCCTGTCATTTAAAGAACAGTCCTATTTCAATTAGGAGCTCATTTTCAACAGCCTATCATAGTTTACAGGGCCAGGGTGTGGCCTCCTAAACCTGCACAGTGAAGAATTTAACTCTTTAATCTCTCACAGGGAAACTCCACAGCATTAGTCTTTTGGTGCTGTGACTGCCTTCACCATCTCATACTCGGTCATCTCATAGGAAAGGTACTGTTGGCTGAGGAAACACTTGATAGGCCAACCTCCAACCTCCAACCTCCATCATAATTGTACAGTTCCAGCTGAAAAGAAATCAAGAAATGGCTTAAAGATGGTTCCATTTGTTGAAGGAAGTACATTGCTAGAGTACTGGAACAGTTTAATGTTTTAGGCCTGTCTTGCCTTCTATAAATGTGCAATTCACTTAGTTCATCCACAGCAAGATACATTTTTTCCAATCATTATTTTAGTATCACTCTCAGTAGCATGATAATCTCTCGATACCAATAATTTTGGGACAAAATACATGAGCAAACCTATTTCCATAAATCATGTAAAGTATTATGACTGATACATTCTCAAGGTTTTCATTTAGCATATACATTTCAATTTTATGCATTTTAACCAAGTTCAGATTCAGAAGGCTAAACATATTGAGTAGATTTTATATATGTCTGTCATTCTGATTTAGAACATGAACTATTTTCAGTATTTTTTGAATAATGTTATCCTTTGCTTTGTTACAAACCACTATGTTTCCCAATCTGGTTTCCAAATGTCTCCCTCTGCTCTGACTGTCACATTTGAATTAATGTTAAATTCACATGTGGTAGCATTGACAAAAAATTATTTTACCAATTGTCAAGCTAAGAATGTTGTAGGTAATAAATACTTCAATCTGCAGGACTTTCTATATTGAGGAATATAGCACTTCTTGGCTGAGAAATCAGTGTGACAGTTTGAGTGATATAATATAATAAAGCATTCTTGGTACTAAATGAGAAAAAAAACACACTTGTTTTATTGGATAAGCGAGCGAGCAAAGTGAATAATTCTACTAGACTTTGTAACCACTTTGGATGTGTGTGTGCTTTTGTTCATGTGTTCTCTCTTAACAGGCTAAACACCTTGACTGATTCTGATGATATTTTGTGGGTACCTTTCTGCTATCCTAGCTTAGATCTGCTAGAAGTTTCAACCAAATCAGTGCAGCTCCCATCTTATACATTTTTTTTGTTATTTAAAAAAAATAAAAATTCGACGGGATTCTTGATACAAAATGTTAAGTGTATTATTTTGCAACTTGTATTGCATTTTCAGACAATTTATTCTAACCATTTCAGATAAATTAAAAATTAAACAAGAAGATAAATTTGCTAACCAAAATACCAAACAACAGTGTATATTCTAATAGGTACATCTATATAGATGTACATACATGATCAGACTCCATGAGTAGTTTTTTTGTATACTGTATGTACATACATATACATTTTCCCCTTTGGCAATTTCAATTCCCCCTTATTTAAATTATTGTTACCAATACCCTTTTTATTTTATTTTTCTTCTTACTATAATCTCTTCAGGCTGTACCTGCAAAAAGTCTATTAAGACAGCTCTCCCTCCCTTAGTTTGAGAGCTTATGAGAAGATAAACAAATAAAACCATGACACAAAATGTACCAAGCCAAATGCCAGTGGCATATGTTAAAAACAAAATGTGTCAAACTTACTTGGTAAAATATTTTAGAGAGATATAAATAGAATCCAAGAATACATGTTTACAGAATGATGCAGATCATTAGAACTAGTATCAGTCAAAAGTACCAGAAGATGTTAGAATTGTAGAGGGGCTCTTACCGGTAAAAAGTGGGAAACACATACCTCATCATCATGTCATGATCATCTCTAATTATGTAGAATTTACAGGTACAAATGATCACTTTCTCAATAAGCTAGCAGCACCATTTTTTTTCTCCAAGTAACCGAGTTTGAAACGTAGAAAGAAGTCGTCTCCCTTAATCCTTGGCGTCGGGGTATAATAAAATAGAAGCTCCCACAAGTTAACGAGACAGTGTCCTCCTTACCTATGGAACACCTCTTTAGCGCATGCGAAGCCATGCTACATACCCACACATAATGCATTGCAGGTCCCTTTGGAATGTAATGAATTAAAAGTACAGTTTCAGCAAGTGCTGGTTTTCAGATTAGGCAGGTAGACTTCAAAACCTCAACTCACGAAGGCTTCCGTTTAAATGGATGAAGGCTCTAATATTTGGTCCAACTAGTTAAAGGGGCAGATTCATCAAACGATGATATGGGTTAGCGCAGGAGAGCTCAAGCTTTTTTCCCTGCACCCCCTGCCTGTTCTCCCCCACAGCTCATGCCCACCTTACCTTGTATCAAATGTCAAATGACGCCGTAGGGTCATGTGACATCACATCATGTGACGCCTCGTTGCCATGGCAACGCATCGCCCGAAGCCGTCTGAGTCAAGGAAAGTGAGTTATGGAGGCGGTCCCCCGGCAGTTAATTGAAATGCTTTGGGGAAGAGTACAGGCCTTCTGTAACCGCTGCACCCACCCCAAAAAAACCTGGTGCACCCCCCAGTTTGTGCACCCTTGAGTTAGTGCACTTGATCTGGCTGGGAGATAATGCCAGATCGGGTACACTAACCCAGGGGTGTGCAAACTGGGGTTGCAAGATTTTTTTGGGGTGGCGTGCCCATTACAGATGCCCCTTGCTCTTTAAATTAAATGCCGGGGGAACGTATGAGGCCTCTGCAACTTCACGTACCGTGATTCAGTTGGCTTCGGCACCGCGTCGCTATGGCAACGTGACATCACATAACCCCGTGGCGCACTTAATTAATCTACCCCTATGATTTTTAAATCCTCTCAACCAATATAAAATTCAGTACTGGCTATAGGGATATTATCCTTACAACATACTTGCCAACTAATTTCAGATCAATAGTGTGATAAGGATTTAGGCTTATCTTTCTTGAACTATTTCTCTATTATTACAAAGTTACAAACATACCAGCAAATGGGAATACTAAAACAGGATTGGATCACACTGCTGACCTGGAGTTAGTTGGTAGGTATGATTCACGATCTTCATAGCTTAAATATTTTCTCCTGGCTCTCCACTTCCGTTTTGATTACAGTCAGACACGATATTCCCCTAGAAATGAATGAAACCCTCATGATATTCACTGAAAACTTCAATATAAACTTTGAGCACTAGCTAATTTATTCATCTGTAAATCTAATTGTCTGTACTATAAATGAAGCAACATGGTTGAAGGTAGTGGTGTATTATTCTACTAAGGGAGCTCTTTCGAATAATATTTTAAAATGTGAAAGACAGGAAAGACCCTTTAAAAAAAAAGCCTGTACCACTCAGTCCCTTCAAACATTGACCTGTCTACGCTTGGGTGTTTCCCTCTTACAGTTTGTTACAGAAACGTTGTAATATTACAGTTTGAAGCATTTCAACAGCATGAAACTATTACTGCTTCAGCACCACTCATCAGAATGAACAGCTTGAAAGGGCTCTATTCAGCATGGCACAGCAGTGGTGTTTTTACAGCTGTTAATATTTTGTACACTTTGAAATCAAAAGGATACTGTTAATTTCCTACCAAATATATATTGCTTCTTACTTTCATTTCATATTGTTACTTTTCCTTTCTTATCAAAACCTATAGCTGGCAAAATGGTAATTTAATGGTCCTTCTAATCTAAGATTTGAAAAAAATGAGGCCATTAATATCAAATAACCTGCGCCAATGAAGGTGTTTCTATCCAGATGGAGAAGTCAATTGTGACCAAGGACACTTTGGGGAAATTTCTGCATTGCTTTCAGGTAGCATTATTGAGACCACCAATAAAGTGTTGTTGCAGTCACAGGACACCGGTAATCACAGATCTGACCAGCAATAATCCCTATATCACATGCAACACGAATACAGCTATTTCCTATTGATGCAGGTGCTCTCTGCATGGTGGCCTAGTGGTAATAGGAGGCATGGATTCTATACCTTCGCCATCTGTGTTTTTTCATTTTTTCATAACATAAAATAAAGTGCATCTGCTAATATTGTGAAGCATTTATTAATACTTTATTGACAAAAAAGCAAGTGTCATAAAGGAACAATTGGGGGTTATTCACTAAATGACAATAGAGTTAACAGATAATAATTGGCAATTCACAATCACTGGTGAGTAGACTAAATAGCCACCATTATATTATTTAGCTGGATGTCTTGTCCAGCCGTGTTTGCTGAACACAGGTGAAAGCAGGTTCCCGAAATGTGATTCTTTAATGTATTTGCAAAGTAGTACAAAGCGATATTTTGGAATGTCTTTATTCCTCAGGGTTATCAGTATGGTGGATCTACTGTGTTATACCATAAAGTATGACTCACAATATTCCTCACACTGATAAATGTGTTAGCGCAAAGCAAGATAAAACTGTTATAGCTACAACAAATTAATTCCAGGTCATCAGTGCAGTAATGATCACTGATGGTCTTCATTTATATTTGATTCTATTTCAACTGGAACAGAAGGATGACCGAGGATGACAGCCGACAGTCGACAGCCAAACCACAGCACTGCCCCTTCTATAGACAAACGTCCGAGGCTGACTAATAACACAGACATTCTGACAACAGCAAATAGATGGATTTAATAGGTTACATACGGTAGGAAGCTATGTATCACTAAAAGGCCATTTGCACATTCACTATCCATCTCAACTTGAAAATGCCTTATAACTTTGAAAAAACCTTACCATTTTAGACAGCTTGTTACCTATTTGTATTAAGTTGCTATTGTGACGGCAAGGGGGTAACCAGGCTCTCAATAAAGTTCAAGAACATGATTGGTTACCCCTGATCCGTATATGGGGGTGAGTCAGGTGTCAGCTCTTGAGCTCAACAATGGTATATGCATCATCTGTACTTTGCGTAAATGAAGAATTTTTTGTGTTTTTACCTTTCCAGGGATGACAGCGAGCAGGGATTGCTAGGGAATGAGTTTCAAGGGGGGGGGGGGGGAGGTTGCGGAGAAATTGTTGTTAGAATGTGCTTAGGTAGTTGGGGTCCGGAGTTGTCGGTTCCCCTAAAAATGTACCCAGGAATGATGTCTGATTCCTGGATACATGTAGGCACCTTGTCCCGGCAATATCTCCCCTTGAAAACGCTTGCGCGACTCACCGCTAGGGTTCCCTGCTTCAGCACAGCCCAGAAAGGTAAATAGGGCAAAGGGATGCAAAGTGTCCTTGTAACAATAAGGGGTCCCTAGGTTAAGGGGGACCCCCAGTTAATGCCCAGGTAGCCCAGAACCTGTATTGGACACTCCAACCATAAGTATAAGTTTGTGAGGGGACTCTTAGAGTCCAATCCAAGTGTCTTAGTTAGTGTGTGGGGAATAAAGCCTAGTCTATTCTATTCCACATACCCAGAGACTTAGGATATATTAAAAGTATATGTTATTAACACTGTGTTTAATAGTGTATATACTGGTGTGCACTGTATATGAGCTGGGACTTTCGGAACCAATGTTCAGACAGTCTACCAGGGCTACTAAGTTGGTGCCAGTGAGTCTGCTGAACATTGGAGATGAAAGCCACCAGAGGATGCCAGGAGTGTAAAGACCATTTGGGTAGCAGGGAAGGGCTCAAGTACCCACGTCCTGGGATGAATGGAAGTCGTCCGGGCTACCATTTGTCCCACCAGACTTGGAGGAGCCTGACCCAGCGGGTGGCATCTGAATAGCAAGGGATTAAGCTTGAAAACTTGAGCATGTCCCTTGGCAGATTCAGATTTCCCATTTACCCGGCTTTCCAGAACGGCTTAGCTCTGATTGGCTGCTTAGAAAGTTCCCACCCTTGGATTGGCTGTAGTATTTTGTGAATGAACTCCAAAATACTATAGGAAACCCCTAAGCCAATGGACGTTGAGATTTCAGGCACAAGAAGACGGGCTTTTCAAAAGTGCTCTTGCGCGAATAGCAAGGCACCTGCTTCAGAAAAGTCTGCCTGAAATATTTTCTAAGTCCCACTTTTGGCGGTCAATTTCTGAGAATTGAATGTAGCAGTCGCGGCTGGTATTTCAAGCCAATTTCAGTTCCGGGACGTTTGGAACTAATTCCCAGCCAAGCAAAATCAAGTTCTCTGGAGAGAAGGGAGCGGTGGCATCTGGAACTTCATGCTGATTTGAGTTCCCAGACACTTCAGGCTAAGTCCCGGGGTGGGTAAAATTTAGAGGTCCCTGCACCTAGGAAAGTCTAGTTTTGACCCCCAAACCCCCAGTAAGTGTGTCTTTTCTTATGTCGTTTGTGTTTCATTGTGTATATGCCTTTTCATACAAAATAAATTTGCAATTTATTTCACTTTACCTGTTTTGCTCAATGAATGAATCCTGGTAAAAAGGTGTAAATGCCTGGTCTCCCGTGACAGCTATTAAAGCTTTACTTCATCTCTGCTTGGCGCCAAACTTAAATCAGTTTTCATCAAATCTTTTTCTATCCAATGAAAGATGAGGATATATTCACTAATAAATCTGTCAGCCTCTTTGCCCAGTTCAAGACTAGAGTAGAACACTGATAAATCCCAGTTTATGCTGCTTGTCAGTGTTCATATCCCCTCTGCACGTCATTATACTATTTATTTCCTTTTCTCATTTTCCTTGCGTAGAAAGCAGTGTTAGAGTCAATAATGTTTTGCATAAATTCAGTCATGCTTGAAAATCACAGGAAATGTAACAGAGATCAAATATGCTGCCCACGGTCTTGATAATGAGAATAAGTTGTGATTGTAAATAAACTGTATGCCTCTCTTATAAACCTGTCGAACAGCTTATTTATGAACTCAGAGATTGACAAATGGTAGCAATAAAAACTTTGATACATTACCTTTATTTAACCTACTGTAGAAGAATGTTATGCAAATAAATATTGGAGTATCTTACAGTATTCTCTAGTGCCTCGGGCATGGTTGGGTAAGGGATATTCTGCACAAAGTGATATTAGATATTATATGTGTGCTCATATAACTGTAGTTATATGGTTACTATTAATCTTAAAATAGAGCAGATCAAGAAAAACGTGCCAATTTTCATTGCAAATTTAGATTTAAATATCATTTTTTTCATAGAAAAAAAATTTGTCCTGAAAAATTCTGCCTGAGTGTAGTCCTGTCTGAGAAGATTCAGCAGATGAGATGCCGTTAGAGACAGCCTTTAAACACCCTCATCCTGTTAAGCGCTAACTAACCAGTAATGGCAGCAGTAATTACTGTGTATATATGGTGTGATACTGTGGTGGTTATTGTAATTTTCAGATGGTGTTAAATGAGTGAGTGCTTCATCTTGCAACTTCAATATACTGTACATTGCTAAAGTAGATTAAAGCTTCAAGGTACCCTGTTAAGTACAGTACAGGATTTAGAGAAACAGTGATTTATCCTTGTAAACCAATGCCATATTCACAGCAACTTGACTAAAAGTTACAGAGCATGTGGGAAATCAACGTTAATGACTAATATTTAATTACATAAGGGAAGTATATATGGAAAATGCCAAGTATTTATGTAGTTAGAGGGTTATTGCGGGCTCTCTTGGGAACTCAGTCAAAAGATCTTATTGATTGCCAAAGCTTCATGGAAATCTGCAAGGTTAAAAAGTTGAAATCCCTACTTTTAAATCAAACAAATGCATGACTTTTTTTTGCGAAACTGTACTTTAAAAAAGCAAATGATGGATAGCACAGCAAATATTGATAGATATGCCATTTTATTTTGATAAAAGAAAAAAATAAATGACCATACTATTTGCTAAGTAAATTTAATAGGCACTTCAGTGACCTAAAGTGTTATGAGCTTTCAAGAAGGCATAATAATGGTTCATGAAACAAAATGTCTGCCTACTGTCCAGTATACAACAAATGAATAGCCACTGTGTTAAAACAAATGATACAAACATTTTCTGAGAAAAATATCAGGCAGATTAAAATATACGGTACTGTAGCTGCTTCAAAATCAATGAACTTTTGAGAGGGCGGTTTTGGTTTTCTAGCAATGAAAAAAAAACACACATTGCGCTCTGACATCCATTATTGGAGCCTGATGAGGAATCCCCCCTAAAAGAGAATACACTCTGTTTCATTTTCAAAATTATGAGAAAGAGGTCTAGAAAGAAGTTGGCCCACCTAGTCTGCCCATTTTCCTATCTGCTGTAAAACCTTAAGACCTTACTTAAACCTTGACTTTCTTTTATATTTGGTAGAGCATTATGTCTTTCCCAAGAATTTGCCCCTTCTATCTCTGTTGGGAGTAGAGATGGACGAAACTGTCAAAATCAGTTTCATGGAATTTCCCGAGCTTGACATTGAAAATCCATTCTGCTGTGTAAAATCAGTTGGCGGATTGTCTCACTTTCAATCCGTGCGTATGAATACAAAACCGTCATTGAATACAATCCGTCCGAATTCTTATAATCCAATCCGTGGATTCCACAAACGGTTGGAGGATTCTAAGAGCAAAATCCGCGGATTTCTGTAATCCAATGCAGGATTGTAAGAGTAATATCCACGGATTACACAATTCCTGGAATTCGTTTAAAAATTACTATTTTCATATCAAGGGTTAATTATTGTGTGTTGTTGCAAAGTAGTAACCTTTCAATATTTGTTGCTAAATACAGTAATGTAACTATTGAGTATAAATAGTGGGGATAGAGGTTTCTGGTCTCTAGACCCCAGGAGGACCCCAATAAACACCATGAGGGCTCCAGGAGGTATAAGAGGAGCGTGTCTCCCCCTGTTATATTTTAGTCTGCTGTGGGCAACTATATGTTTAAGATTATGGCCACCTTTATCATTTTCCTAGTGTGGGAAAACGGCCCCTTACCTTAGAAGGGCCATTGCTGTGTGGAGAAAGCATTTCTCACCCTTTGCTACAGGAGGAAAGTGTGTGGTGACTCATAGCCTAGAACGGGGAATCACTGAGGGGAGTACCACATTGGGATTGCTCTAACACCAATGCCACGCCTATGCACACCAAACCACCATTGTAGTGGCTATAGGGACCATGCACAGAATGACAGGTAAAGGGAGCCTAGATTGAAGGTGCACCCCAGAACCTATCCCTGGTAGATGTCTGAAATGATCTCCAAAGCATTGAGAGTAACTAGAGTGCACATTCCCATCACCCTTAGACAATTTAAAGATGTGACAAAGCCATGTGTACCTCCCTGGGGAGTTGTCTGAATCCCAGGGAAGACATTTGTTTGTATGAGAACTATCCTGTCACTAAAACATGTCCTGTTTGTGCCACAAAGTTCCTGGGGCCCTTTATTATTAACAAACAAAGAAGCCCAAAACGACATCCAATATGACAAAAATAAACAGTGAAATACCTATATGTCTCTTGAAAAAAGGATCATTTAGTAAACCCTTTGGCCAAAGCATTTTAAGCATGCAAGCCACTTCAAGGCATGACCAAATATTGCAGGTCCTAACACTAACTGATTAAAATTCTCATTTACCTCTATAGCTAGAGGAAGAATGGTCACATTGGGTCTGTCACAACCAGCTGCATATCAAAGAAAGAACTGCTTACTTGGAAAGTTGGGATGGGCGAGCTTAAACCCTGGGAGGGAGGTGCCACTAACCTCCAAATCAGCTGAGACCAGCTGGACAAAGTTAACAAACACACAGATACCCACAAAGCTATATAAAAAAAATTACCAAATAATATTTATATATGTATATAAGTGTCAATTGGAGTGCTACTGGGCGTGGCTAAATGTATATAACAAAAACAAAGAAGCCCAAAGTTACATCCAATATGACAAAAATATATAGTGAAATACCTATACCTCTTGAAAAAAGGGTCATTGTGGCAGGACGGCCTATAGCCGAGGACAGGGAACAGTCCACACGTATAGTTTCAGGATAAATAAAAACATTCAGTGGCTTTATTTCTCCACAGTAACATAACATGCAGGTACACTGTCCCTTTAACAAAATAAATCCTGCTCCACTTTGGGAGAAAAACTGACTAATAACACAGCAGACCTATCTAGCAGGCTGGCTGGCTAAACCAGAACCAAACCATAAGGGTACTTTAAGCAGTCAGTAAACAAATGAATAATCCTTACTTTAGTTGAAGTAGTCTTTGGTGAAATCCCTCTGGCTAAGTGCTCACGCAGCAGTGTGCTTCTCTCTCTCTCTCTCTCTGGCAGCTACTGCCAGTCACATGATCCTTTATCTACCTTGCTGGCTCTCAGGTGTCAGCTAAAGAGTTCTGATTTCCTAACTTCCACCTGAGTTAACCCTTATGAGTGCTGGATGAAGCACTCAGACATATGTCTCCCAGGCGTAACGGATAGGAGTTGACTTCACTCTGTCACATACCTCCCCTGTTTGTGTGTGGCTAGTGTCCCACACGGCTGAAGCCCGACCCTCCACTCCTTCCCTTGACAAAAAAATCAGCATTTCCATGGTCCTTTCCAGGTCTATGCTGAATATCAATATATGGTGAAGTGGACTCCGGCAACATAATGTCTCAAGGCCTCAATTGCCCATTTTACAGCGAGGCACTCCTTCTCAATAACGGAATACCTCACTTCCCTTGGGAACAGCTTCCGGCTGATGAACAGTATGGGGAGTTCAACACCATCAAATTGCTGAGACAGCACTGCTCCCAGTCCTACCTCTGAGACATCCGTCTGGATGATGAAGGGCTCTTTAAAATCTGGGCTCCGAAGAGCGGGGCCCTCTGACAGGCACTTTTTTAGCATGTCAAAGGCGTCTTGGCACTCCCAAGACCATTTAACTTGGGTTGGGGCACTCTTTTTTGTCAGATCTGTTAGGGGTGCAGATATTTCTGAAAAATTGGGGTTAAACCGACGGTAATACCCTGCTAACCCCAAAAGGGAGCGGACCTGTGTCTTTGTCTGTGGGGTGGGGTCTTCCTTTATGGCGGCCACCTTGCTAGCTAGTGGCCTTACTATCCCTCCCACAACGGCATAGCCCAAGTACTTTGTAGTGGATTTACCCAGGGCACATTTTTTTGGATTTGCAGTGAGCCCTGCTTCTCTTAAGGATGTTAGGACTGCCCTTAACGTTTTTATATGAGACTGCCAGTGTCTGCTATAGATGACAATGTCATCCAAGTAGGCTGTGGCATATGCCCTATGGGGTCGTAGTACCTTGTCCATTAACCTTTGGAACGTGGCTGGAGCCCCATGTAACCCAAATGGCATAGTGACGAATTGGTATAAACTGAGAGGGGTGGCGAAGGCAGTTTTGCATTTGGATTCTTCCGCTAGAGGTATCTGCCAATATCCTTTCATGAGATCTAGGGTGGAGATATACTCTGCTTTACCAAGCGAATCAAGCAATTCATCCACCCTAGGCATTGGATATGCATCAAATCTGGATACAGCATTTACCTTTCGCAGATCCACGCAAAACCTCACCTTCCCATCTGGTTTAGGGACCAACACGATAGGGCTACACCATTCGCTGAGGGACTCCTCGATCACGCCCAATTCCAACATGTCTATTATCTCTCTCTCTACCAGGTCTTTTCGGACCTCTGGCAATCTATAGGGACGGGACCGTACTTTTACGCCAGGTTCTGTCTCAATCCTATGGGACACTAAATCAGTCTGCCCTGGCAGCTCAGAAAAAACATCTGGGAACTGGTCACATACATCAAGTAGGTCTGACCTTTGTTCCGTTGTTAACTGCTCTCCAATGGGAACCTGATGGTCAGTGTACGTACTACCCTTTGGAAGCTTTGGACCCAAATCCGTC
Organism: Ascaphus truei; assembly: GCF_040206685.1. Classification (NCBI taxonomy): domain Eukaryota; kingdom Metazoa; phylum Chordata; class Amphibia; order Anura; family Ascaphidae; genus Ascaphus; species Ascaphus truei. The sequence goes on from NC_134483.1 coordinate 321,561,542, forward strand.
TCTCCTTCCCGAGGGTGAATGAGCAATGATCTCATCGTTTTCAAGGGTTTCAGGAGGTTCACGTGGTAGATTTGTTTACCCTTCCTGGACCCTGGTTGAGAGATCTCATAGTTCACCTCCCCATTGTGGCGGAGAACTTGGAAAGGACCCTGCCACTTCGCAAGGAGTTTACTCTCTGATGTCGGTAGTAGTAGCATCACTTGGTCCCCAGGTTGGAAGACCCTCAAGTGAGAATTTTGGTTGTACTGCCTCTCTTGACGTTCTTGAGCAGATTTGAGGTTTTCCTTCGCAAACCGACCTATCATGTCAAGGCGGTTTCTAAGGTCTATGACATACTGAAGGGTAATCTTGGAGGGGGAGGGCTCCTCCTCCCAGGATTCCTTCAGTAGGTCGAGAATACCCCGAGGTTGGCGTCCATATAGGAGCTCAAACGGGGAGAAGCCTGTGGATGATTGGGGAACTTCTCGTACCGCAAACAACAGGAAAGGGAGAAGTTCATCCCAAGCTCGCTTTTCAGTGTCCACAAACTTCCTAAGCATAGACTTTAAAGTACGGTTAAACCTCTCTACCAATCCATCAGTCTGAGGATGGTAGACCGAGGTCCGGACGGATTTTACCTCCAATAACTTCAGGACATCCTGCATTAACTTTGCCATGAAATTTGTTCCCTGGTCAGTTAACATTACTTGGGGAAGTCCTACCCTTGAAAACAGTTTTAACAGCCTGTGAGCAACCTGTTTAGCAGTGGCTAATCTCAGAGGGAAGGCCTCAGGATACCTGGTGGCATAATCAACAACAACAAGTATAAATTTATGTCCCTTCGCAGAGCGTTCTAAAGGTCCGACCAGATCTACCCCCTTCTCATATTGTCTAGCCAGAGCTGGGTCCTCCCTCTGCCTCTGACGGAAGTCAGGAAGATCCAGGTCTGGCAACACTCCCGTATCTATCTGTTCCCCACCCTGGTCATCCCCGGCCATGACCTGCAGTCCTTTGGGCTGACTAATGTTACCAAAAGTCCCAGCCTTTCTTAACCAGTCCTCTTTTTCCGCACGTCTCTGTTTATGTGTCTTTGGGACATGGTGTCTACGGGGGAAAATCTCTGGGGAAAAAGGGAACAAGTCTCCGGGCTTCTCCGGTACCAGAGAAGTAGGCTCCGTAGGAGTAGGGGCCAACAATGTTTCGAGGTAGGGCCAGTCTCGGCCAAGTAGAACAGGAGTAGGTAGCCAGGGAGCAACTCCCACTAGTAGGCTAGCCTCTTGATCCTGGATATGCAGTGTAACGTTCGCCGTCGGGTATCTCTTTGTATCCCCATGGATACACTCGATATTCCAAGGAGAGTCATAAGATAGTCTATTGCTTGGAATTAGGCCCTCTAGGATCAGGGTTTTTCCAGAGCCCGAGTCCAGCATGGCGTTTACTTTTGTCCCCTCCAGAGATGCTGGGACTAACCACGGATTGTGGTCCCCTCGGAGACAAGCTGTGGCAGTGGTTCTGCCATATGAACAGTCCATTTCCTCATCTCCTGAGTCCGCAAACTCGGTCGTCCGCGGAAGCTCTCGACGGGGCTCGGTGTTTGGACCTCTCCGCTGTTGGATGGGGTCCTCCCTTCTGGTTGGTGGGGTTATCCTCTCCACCGGGTGGGTGACAGGAGTCCAGGTTCTCGGGGAATACTGTGGGTGGCGGCCTCCCTTGAGTGATCCAGTGGCCTCGGACCCAGGATGGGCGTCTCTGCGGGAGTTTGTACCAGGAACCCTCCGAGATGAGAAAGGGTCTTCCGATCGGGTTGACTGGATCTCCCGAGCTGGCGGGTTGTAGACCCCTCGATTGTCTGCTCTCCTGCATCTAGTATCACCGGAAGCAACTGGTGTTTGCACCGGTCGTTCCCAGCTATCCTGTTTGGTGTCGTCGCCCAGGAAGTTTTCCACCAAGCGGACTGCTGAATCCAGGAAAAATGCAGCGTGTCTTTTTACCCAGGAGCGGGAGGAGGGGGGCAGTAGCTGTATGAACTGCTCGAGCACAAACTGTTCAAGGATCTCTGCCTTGTCATGTTTTTCCGGTTGTATCCACCTGACACATAAGTCTACTAAGCGGTGGGCTACGACCCGGGGTCTGTCTCGGTTTGTATATTTGACTGTCCGGAACCGCTGTCGGTAGGTCTCTGGAGTGAGGTCTAGGCGATCCAGAATAGCAGCCTTTAGTTTCTGATAGTCCATGGCCTCGTCCGCTGGAAGAGCCTGGTAGGCTGCCTGAGCTTCCCCTATGAGGAGTGGAGCCAGAGTCGTTACCCAGCGATCAACTGTCCCGCCGTGGGCCATGGCTACCCTTTCAAAAGTGAGGAGAAATGCCTCTGGGTCTTCGTTTGGCTTCATTTTAGGCAGCATTACCGGTGGGTTATTTGGAATCCCTGGTCTGTCTGGGGTTGGGCCTTCGACCAGCAGTTGGATTAGCTTTTCCTCTCGCCGGGTCTGTTGCTCATCTTGCTGGGCTTGTCGCTCAGCTTGCTGGGCTTGTCGCTCATCTTGCTGGGCTTGTCGCTCTGCTTGCTTCTCTGTTAGCTGGAGCTGTTGCGGAACTGAGAAAAAAAATTCTCCATTTTTTTTTTTTTTTTTTTGTGGCCCTTCAGATACCGGGGCCATCCGACATCCCACTTCTGACACCACCTGTGGCAGGACGGCCTGTAGCCGAGGTCAGGGAACAGATCACACGTATAGTTTCAGGATAAATAAAAACGTTCAGTGGTTTTATTTCTCTACAGTAACATAACATGCGGGTACACTGTCCCTTTAACAAAATAAATCCTGCTCCAATTTGGGAGAAAAACTGACTAATAACACAGCAGACCTATCTAGCAGGCTGGCTGGCTAAACCAGAACCAAACCATAAGGGTACTTTAAGCAGTCAGTAAACAAATGAATAATCCTTACTTTAGTTGAAGTAGTCTTTGGTGAAATCCCTCTGGCTAAGTGCTCACGCAGCAGTGTGCTTCTCTCTCTCTCTCTCTCTCTCTGGCAGCTACTGCCAGTCACATGATCCTTTATCTACCTTGCTGGCTCTCAGGTGTCAGCTAAAGAGTTCTGATTTCCTAACTTCCACCTGAGTTAACCCTTATGAGTGCTGGATGAAGCACTCAGACATATGTCTCCCAGGCGTAACTGATAGGAGTTGACTTCACTCTGTCACAGTCATTTAGTTAAAGCCTTTGGTCAAAGCATTTTCAGCCTGCGAGCCATTTCAAGGCATGCCCAAATATTGATCTGACAATAAGTCTAATAATATAATATGCTGCACTGATAGAATATACAATATAAGAACTGATCATATAGGTTCCCGTGAAAAAAGTTTTTTCACTTTAACCCCTGAGACACTGACCTGAGTGAACTATTATAAGTTGAACAAGACACCCCAACATAGGTAACACTGCATCCAATAATAGAGAATTTGGTAAGTTATCAGATGTAAATATTAACCCTATGTATTAGATCACAGATAGATATAACCAGATAGGTACACTGATAATACTTGACTATCAACACGCTGGCACATGCGTTAGCAAGTTTGAATCCGGGTCCAAGATAAATTAGAATGTCCAGATACTAATCAATAGTGACTTGTGTATCTTATGCACTTGGTATATGTACAAAGGCAGCAAACGCTGAGAACATAGTGGAGAGTTTCGTCTCCTAAACTCACAGATATCAGTAGCTGGTAAAAAGTGATGCAATATACAGCATATGATAGGGCACGGGAATGTCTTGTCCCAGTGAGACACCAACAGTTTGTAGGTGTACAGCGCAATAAACAGTAAGCAGCAGAATGCAGATTCTCCGGTCTCAGTGGGCATACAGACAAAGCAGTCAGACGTCAGGGCATCTCTGGAAAAACACAAGCTACCCCAACATATGTTTCGCCATAAATGAGGCTTAGTCAAGGGGCCTGCTTACTGTTTATTGCGCTGTAAACCTACAAACTGTTGGCGTCTCGCTGGGACAGAGGTTTCCGTACCCTATCATATGCTGTATATTGCATCACTATTTACCAGCTACCGATATCCGTGAGTTTAGGAGAGGAAAAAGTAGAAGAATAGGGTGGAAAATTGGAGAAGGAAAGAAAATGAGAACTGGTGATAGATTAAAAATTGGAAGCCAAATGAGGTGAGATATATATTAAATACATTTTAGGTTAATGGGGTAAAGAGGAGAGGAGGGTGGTATATTGCTGCCCTACTTACTCATGCACATACGTTTTTTTTTATTTCAAACATTTTTATTGTTTTCTGACAGGGGTACATTCACATCACATGGTTGTTTATAGACAGTAAACTTAATTAACATATACATTTAAAAGTGAACAACCCGAAGCATCTCAAAGTTGATTGATCAAGAAGAGTCGATCTGCTCCTAGTATTTTGTAACCTCCTATGCATTTAGATTCTATTATGTAGATCCCCATCCGGGAGAATTAACAGTTATAGGAGGATCTTAGATCAAACCCCTTATATTAGTACTGTAAAGGATAGACAGAGAGAAAGAGGGGGAAAAGAGAGAAAAACAGAAGGAGAGGGGAGAGACGGGATAGGAACGGGGAAACCATATCTCATTTTTAATCTCTTTAATTATAAGGCCACTACGTTTCATAGATATACGTGGCAAATATGTGAAAATCTGTTTTCATTCTTATTATAGTACTACTAAAGAATACAAATTACACATTCATCAAGGATATGCATTATGCCAAATCCATGTTTAGTGCGTGCGGGCGAGCGACTGCTAGTGGCTTCACACTTGCTTTTAGCTTCAGCGATTTGTGCGCTCTAATTGGATGTGACGAGGGGGCGTGTCGTGGGCATGGCCGTGACGAGGGGGCATGTTGTGGGTATGGCCGTGATGAGGGGGCGTGTCGTGGGCATTGCCATGACAAGGGGGCGTGTTGTGGGCATGGTCGTGATGAGAGGGCGTGTCGTGGGCATGGCCGTGACGTCACGGGAGCTGGCGAACCTCTCTCAAAATGTATTTGTTTCCTCGCTCATTGAGAGCAGCAGCACTTCTGGTCACGCGAGTGGTCGCACGCTCTCAGGACAGCCTCATGGAGGCACATCATTTTGATCACACCGCGAGCGCGATAACCAAGGACGTGGTCTTAGAAAGTATTTTTATGTCTTATAATTTTTTATTTAATTTGAAAGCATATCAGTGGTGCTTTTATCGAAGTGTTACATAGTTACACAGTATTCAAGATAAAGGTTTTATATCTTACCGCACTCCGTTTAGATAATTACAGTGGGTGTAGTTTTTCTTCATAAGGTGCAGGCAGTGTGACCAGGATCCCACGTCTGCCACGCAGTTATACTTGGAGCTGGATATCTTCGGTTGCCGCACTATTTTAATAAAGTCTTACATCAGACATGTTAGCATAATAGGCTTTCTTGGAGATAAGGGGAGCGAGAAAACGAAATTAGAAGTGATACAATATGGTACAATATTGTTTAAGTAATGTAGTCAATACAAATGACAAGAAGTCTTTGGAGTGCTCACTCACATGGCCCAATAGGGTATAAGGGCATTTTGGGTGTTATCCCCTGATGAATTTTCCTTCTCTGTGTATTTTGCATGAGATCCCTCATAAAGTGATGTACTTTAGGATACAACTCATGTTTCACAAAAACAAAAAGAGTGAGCAATAATGGTGCAGAGCATTATTAAACGTACGGTACTTTATGAATGCACACTTACAATATAAAAGCTATTTTAAACATAAGGTATACAGGGAAACAGAGACTTCTGTTTTCCGTGCTCGGGGACAAACTCTCACCGCCGCTGCTAAGATGTTCTGGCACCGTCAGCTGACCATCAGTGCCGGTGTCTCATCAGGTCTCGCGATATCTGTCGTAGTGACGTCAACCTTCCTCTGATTAGTAACTGGTTGCTGATGACTCAGTGCATTTCGCTACATGCTTCGTCAGGTGACTCACTGAAGGACTCCTGAGCACCTGATGAAGTACATCCACTTAAAGAGTGCCGGGTGATTATTTGCTCACATTTTAGCATAATATGCAAAATGGAAATAAACTGTTTATTATGCTAAAATGTCTCGTTTAAGACGTTAGAATAGAATAAATTAGAATAGTGCAACAACCGAAGATATCCAGCTTCTACAGTAGTTATATGTAGATGAGGTTGAAAAAAAGACATAGATCCGTCAAGTTAAACTTATAATAATAGAGTACGAATACAAAATTACTAACAGAGCACAAAACCCCCAAAAACCTAAGCAGCATTAAGTTTACAAACATATGTTTTTAAATGCTTACCAAAGAAACAATTACATCGAGTTATAAAGTCTAACAGAATGATTATTCCATACTAATGCTTACAAAGAGGATGCATGAAAACATTAATGAGGCATTTTAGTGGGAAGAAGTACAACATAAAACAGGAGATAGAATATAAATTAGTTCAGAATGTGCTACTAAATAGAGCACAGTAAAATTATTTTAATGCATATAATAAATTGCATGTGTTTTGGAGTCTTCATAGGAGATGCTCCCTTGCTTTTAAGCTCCTGAATACCACAATGACAGAGGAACTAAGGCGTACCTACTGTATTTGTATGTGCAGAATGTTGGAGTCACTGTGTTCTGTATGTAAGCAATCTTAACCTAATGTGTCAGGTGGTACTGTTGATCTAATATTGTTGAAATGAACATTATGTACTGTAGAAATGGAGGACATATTGATGAAATGGACTGGGGGTCTCTAGAGATGAGGTTGTTGGCGGTGTGCAGAATCCATTTTGTCTCCATTTTGTCTGAATTGTAATGACTTGTGTCTCATGCTGTGTTCCTGCAATCATTCGTGTGAGAAAGAATGGGTATGTATCAGTTTGGCTACCAGTTGACTCAAGGCCAAATCGGCCTATGGCTCAATGCCCAGAAATGAGGGGGTAGCACATATTCTTCAGTTATACCGACTTAGAGATAAAAATGTATCCTAACAGACCATGTTCATTGTATTAAGATGTTTTAACCCAGTTTTTACTTATTTAGTGGCCTTTATAATGATTGGTTTAGAATAGGTAGGATATATTGTATTCTACCTAGCAATATATGTTAGACAAAGAAACTCAAATGTGTATAAAAAGCTAGCAAGGGCCCTCCCCTTGCAGAGTCTCTTGTTGACCCTTCTGTATGATCATTCAGAATATTATAAAATAAACAACTCATTATCTACGACCGGTGTTTGCTCTTATCTATGTGCATTTGCAAACAACGACAGTACTAATCTTTTTAGTGCTGAAGCGCCATGGTGCCTCAGTGAAATGGCCCCTCCAGCAAGAGGTCCTCATGTGATCACTTATCAAGGAACATAAATACTTCGTTGGGCTGGAACAAGCAAGATTATCAACCATCTCCTATAAAATAGACCACACAGTACAAATGGAAACAAAGAGAAATTAGCAATTTGTAAAATTATTTTAAAATATTTCTTAATATTACATACAGATTACTTTTTGTTTTACATGGCAATGCACCTTTAAAACAAACATTTCCCTTATTTCTTTGAAAATTAAGATGTTCTATTCCATCCACACGCTGAAATGCAAAATATGTGTCTATGAATAATTTCCAGAACTCTTGTTTCATCAGAGAAAACCACGGAAGAGAAAGAGAGAAAGAGAGAGAACTTTTCATTTGCAACATGGGGTCCCTGCTGTCGGAATCTTATCGGGTCTATCTGTCTGTAAGAGACGCGCAGTAAGAGATAGACTGAATCAGTCACTGATCGCGGGGTGTTTAATTTTAACATTACTGTAATGTAATAGGGGGGTCTCAAAATAAAAAAAGAAAATTAAATTACACACTGCGCTCGACTAATAATGGAAAGGGTGGTGATAGTATAACCACACCTAACTGTGATGATTAAATATAAATGTGATAACAATCCCCATCCAATCTGTAGCAACCCTAGTAGAAGACAAAAGATACCGATCAACACCCATTTTTTGTCTAATTGCTATAAGTAGTTAGCAGCTGGGGGAGGTATAATTCTTATACTCAGAAGATACTGCGCAATGGTGTTCTGTCTTCTATGCTTTCAGAAACTTGCCAGCATGATGTAATAAGAAAAAACCACACAGGAAAGAAGTGCCAATGAGACTAGGACTGCCTTGGACTCTCTTTCTCCTATTCTCCCATGGTCCAAGGAGGATTGGTATTATTCCTATCATTGGACTCATTTTTATGTACAATTCTGTATATTTGCATTGTGTGATTGTTGCGCCAGGGGGTCTCAAAAGCTGAACTGCATTGATATCAGTTCCGGGGACCCCTACTTCCTGAGTTACAGGCCCCGTTATGGTGTTTCGGAAACTCAAGAATTAAAGAGCAACTCACCATCAAAACACAAGAAATAAATAAAACAAATGCCAAAGAGTCCAGAATTAAAAAGCAAAACACCAAAAAAACATAAATTAATAAAAGAAAACACCAAATAAACACCATTATTAAAAAGCTAAACACTAAAAATAAACAAGAATTACAAAAACAATCCACAAAGAAACACAAGAATTATTCAAAGCAATTAGCAAAAATAAATTTAAAAGAAATAAAAGCAAGCATTTGCCAAAAAATGCATTGCTTGTCCCTATTAATCTATACCCTACAGGGGCATACATTGCCAATCAATGAAAAAAATAATTTGAAAATACTATGAAAACACCTGAAAAACTAAAATAACATACATTCAATGGTTTTTCTTACCTTTAGATGTCTTCATCCTCCGATTCCAGGGGTCTCAGGAAGCTCTCGAACAAAGAATCAATAATCCTCAACAGCCACGGTCCTCAGGTAAAGTACAAAGTCCTTTTCTTTCTTGTCTTTTTTCTTTATCCTCATCTGTTAATTGTAATCCAAATTGGGGTCTTCTTTCTTCTTTATCTTCATCCATCTCCATCTCCATCTGTACAGCCATCACAATTCCATTGTGGGTGGAGATATTGCTCCTTCAGCTTCTTAGCAGCAAATGATACGGCACAGGTCTTTTATATGGCTAGTGACATCACATTTAACTGAAAAATGGTTCACAGACATCTGATTGGCTGGGATAACCATGTGACAGTTTTTTTTTGGCCTTAAGATGTGATATCATTAAGGGATGATGTAACATATATATAATAGGATGACCCCCAATTCTATTGGTTCTAGTAAACCATGTGACAACTTCCCGTTTTTTAAAGAATGTGACATCATGCCTTGATAATGTCACATAATCTGCATCCCTAACCCTTTCAACTCAGAGAACTCTATAACCAAACCTCATGAAGTGCTAATGGACATAACACCTCCAGAGCCCCCAGTCCTAGCCTACCCCAGCCCCTAGACATAGCCCAAAAACCCTAATTTGTTCTCTACCCCTAGAAATACCCTCCTGACCCCTTAAATTGTAATGATGCGTGGAACACGCCCCCTGCAGCGTGGTTCTTCCTTACCTGTTAAACTTCTGATCGCCACCCTCTAGCTGCGAGTCAAGATCCTGTGTCTTTAAGTATTCTGAAGCAAACAACGCCATCTTGCTTCCCGGCAAATACTGCCCTCTTCCTCCTGACAGGAAGTAAGCCTCTCTCTGACTTCCTCATTCCTTACAGCTGCTGCTGCTGCTACCTTTAAATACTGTCAGTACTCTATGCTTCGCGTGCCTGCCCTCACGTGCTGTTCCTGCCTGGATTTCCTCTGGGACACTTCTCATCTCCTTTTGGGACAGTCATTCATTTTACACAGTTCACCGTGCGGGCAGTGTAGGACCTGCTGAGTAGGGTTTACCTTGACGTGGTAGCAGGCTTGTAGTCCTTTGGCCAAAGGATTAAACTAAGATCCCTTACGTTGTATTTAGTTTTGCTGCACACTGCTGTTTCTGGCACTATGCCTTCAAAGAGGCTGGACGTCCTCCAAGAAGCTTTTCCCTTGAGGATCTGACCTTGTGCTCTGGACTCTATCCGCCCCTGCTCCTCACTAGTGGCATACCCACATCACCCCGCGTTGGTGCCTGAGAACGTGCGCATCCCCGCTCTGCTGCCAGAGCATGCGCGCACATGCAGCTGGGCCAGTCATGTCTCTGAGCTTGGCTCAGCACCTCCGGACGCATTGTGCATTCTCCTGCGCGCAGCACGCTCACGTGACTACGTGCGCCGATCTCCAGCTGCGCGGCAACTCACTCCCTTTCGTCTCTCCTGCGGATTCCCCACCTCGCTACCGGGTCCCTTCCTATCCCTCGGCTTGTGTGTAGGAGCACAAGCGTGACATAAATCATCAAGCTCCCTAAACTCCTCCTCTTCCCAAGCCCTAAAAACCTTGGAGCCAGGGCAGCTCTGTCATCCCTCTGCTTTGTGGGGGGTGGGGGAGAGGGAGAAGGGGGGGGGAGAGGAGTCTCTACCAATCTCCTTCTCTCCCTCCTCCTAGTCGAACTCCCTGGGGACAGGTACTCAGAGGGCTATGAAGGTAGCTGCTGCCAGCAAATTCCCAGACAAGACCTCTGGCGATGGAACAGCCTCCCCCCACCTTAACTTGCCTCCTTTCCTCTCATGCAGATGCAGACGCCACCAGGGTGGTCACAGTATTGGTTCAGTTGCCAACTCCAGTATGCCCCACTGCCACTGCACACGGACTGCACTAATTTCTATAAGAAGGGAAAAGTATTAAAGAGGCAATCCACTCATGCATTATTTTGTTAATATTTGTTTGATTTTTATTTTTAATATAGGATTGAAGCAGGGGGTCACCGGAGCTGAACCCATTAAATTCTCGGGACCCCCTGCTTACAGAGATACTTACCTCCGTAGAGAGTACCAGTAGCCGCGCCGGCTTGCTAGCTGGGATCATGCAATGGCGGCTTTTCAAAGCTCACTTGCCCTGAGAATCAATAAGGAGCCGTGATGTCATCCAGCGTGGCTTCCTATTGGCCCACGTAACACGGGAGCTTTAAAAAGCAGAGAGATACCGGCACCCTCTACAGAGGTAAGTATCTCTGGAAGCAGGTGAGGAGTATCTCTGTAAATTAATGAGGTTCAGCTTGTAGACCCCTGCTTCAAGCCTATGTTAAAATTTGGCCGCTTGGATTGCTCCTTTCAGTTTAAGCATTCTTTATTTTTTTGTCTAGATCTTGCCTAAAAATATCAACACACATTAAAACAATTACTGCAATGATGACCTTTAAAATAAATCAAGCACATGAAGTCAGTTCTGGCTTTTCTATTCAAACTTAATTAGGAAAACTCAGAAAACCTACGCAATAAATTGTTTTGATTTTTATTATTTTTCAATTCGGCCTAGATTTGCATGTAATTGAATAGAGATTTAGCAATGCAATCTTCCACTCATTACAAATTGCATGCTTGTTCTTAATATAGATTCTCTAGGAGGTTTCCACTATTTAACATTCTATTGACATAAAACTGTTTTGTTTCCTGGAAAATTGATGCAGGAAAAAAAAATCTGCTCTTATAACCATTCTATAATAGCCTCTGCTGGAGCATCCTAATTGAATCCTTGTTATTTCTCTACTGTGCTGATTAAAACAGATCAAAAGTAACTGGTCTAAGCTCTGCTTAAAGGGGCCGTTCTACACAGCTGGCCTAGTTAAAACCAATTGAAACTAATTATCCAGTCTAATTGACTTATTTCGGAAGATTAAATCAACTTTAATAGGCGCTTTAGTTATTTGCATCCAGTGAAAAATGAATGTTTTTTTTTTCTTCTAGTCTATAAAATATATGCGTATCAGCTACTGTTAAACTAGTCTTGGCATCACAATTATTTTACAAGTTAAGACCCAAATGAAAACAATTAACTGATAGATTTAAGAATTGACAGTCTTATCATCAAAAGAGATACAGATTGTAAAATAAAAAACCTAACAATAAATGAGTTACCTGATATACACTTTAAAATAGATGTCTCAAAATGTCTCATTGTATTGCTTTATTCCCTTGTTTTATCATCAGAAAGAAATAACAAGTCTGAGTTGCAGACTCATACTGACCTACTGGCGTGGGTCCTCCTCACTTGCAATGTGGAACAAGAGGTTTGAAGGGGGCCTTAACCCCCATAGGCAACTTGAAGAATGCCGCTCATCCTCTTCAAAATTAAGCTCCATAACAAGGGACCTTCCAATGCAGGGGACTCCTACATTGTCAAAGGAAAAAGTGCCTCTCATTAAAACGCACCTCCAGAATGCAGAGGAGAAGTAGCGAACTCTGCAGGAAGATAATCTGCTCCTAAAGAAGTAAAAGTGCTGCAGGAATGTCTGATTACCCAGTGCGTCCCCGCAGAGCAGCATGAGGAACTGAAGGCTAGTCTGAACAACACCAGAGCTTCGCTGGAGGCCAAGCTTAGAGGCCAGGTGACTCGGTACAAGAGGGAGCTCAAGAAGGTCCATAAACTGAGGCAAGCAGCTACGGCCCTAGCGAATAAATTCAAAGTGCTCCACAATATAATGAATGATATGTGGAAGCAAGCTCAGAGAAAGCACAGTGAAGAGATAAAGACCCTGAGAGGAGAATTGCAGGATGCACTCAAGAAACAGGAATCTCTCGCAAATGAATTAAACTTGCACAAAAGCTTAGAAGTGAAAGATCTTGAAAGACTGAGAAATGAGATTACAATACTGCAGGGAGAGAGTATGCAAAGACTTTAAGGTCAATGGTTTAAACCTTTGAGTCTGAAAAGATGAAGTTGGAGAAAAAGGTTATTGAATTAAAACAGAGTGAGGCTCTGTGGATCAGTAAAGTACAGGTGTCTCCACTACAGGAAAAGTTTTGGCCCTACCCAAGCGCCGGTATCCCACAGCAACTAATGCCAATGAAGACAAGCGTACTGTGAGAGCTTGGGACACAGCTCAACTGCAAAACAAGATTGCAAAGTTTGAACCGCCTGAGCAAGCACTAGCTAATCCTTCAGCTGCCCAGCAGGCAACAAACAAAGGTATGAGTGCAGAATCAAAACCAGAGGAATCTTTATCGGATTAAGCTGAAAAGATAGAACGTTATCTGGAAATGGATGTGGAATCGCAACTCCATTCCAAAGAAGCTCAACTGGCAACTGCATTGAGTGGAAAAAGAAGTGCAGGACAGCTTCAGCAGCTGAAAACTCAAATAGCTATTCTTGAACGTTCTTTAAGTGATACCATGAAATGACATGAGTCTAGGATAGTAGAAATAGATTACGGATATCAGACAAAATTCAAAAGTAAGCTGACAGAGGCTTTGCAAGACCTGAGTAAGGGTAACAAGGAATGGACATTTAGTGCTAAAATGGAGTCCATGGAAAAGATGGCGAGAGAAAGCTATTTGCGTAAACGCTCTGCATCTGTCACCATACAGTCTGCCTACAAACAGAGGATTGCCCGATGCAGGGGAAATCTCATGACCACGTGGTCCGTATTTGAAAAAAGTCCTCCTCGAGTGACTGAGAAGTGCTGATTGCAAGCATCTTCTGGAGGTGACACTAATAACTTGGAGAAGGGCTCCAATCCCAGCGGGACTGAGGTTCTCGTACTCTATCCACCCTCATTCGAGCCACAGAGATATCTCGAGTAAGGATGGGCTTTGGCAGTGGTAAGCCCGAGCTTTTCACAAACAGGGGAGGTATGTAACAGGGACTTATCACTGTTGAGAAAAACTGTCTCTAAATACAGAAGTGTGCTGGTTAATTCCACAGGCAATCAACCAGACTCAACCTGGCTGATTAGGACGGTTAGAAAAAGCCTGATCTAAAAAACAAGGAGGAGATTTCATTAGTCCACAACTGGACTGACCAGAGAAAAAGATGTCTTAATGAACACAGAAGGACTGTATGCTGACAGCAAGAAAAGGGGACAAGACCTCTATACCTGGACAGACATTTCCATAGCACACAAGGGTGCAGACCCAGGAGAGCAGAGATGCCTTCCCCTACAGCTACTGTAGTGCCGACGAGTATTCTAAAACAAACCTGAGGCAATCCCCAACAAGACCCAGGTACATGCTGGGTACATGCTGTGTACATGCTGGGTACATGCTGCAACATTTCAGTTACATTTCTGCAGACAGACTAATGGCCCATCAGATTAACAGCGGGGGTCCATGGCAGTCCCATTCAAATGGAATGGGACTGCCAGGGACCCCTGCTGTGTTTATCCGATGGGCCATTACTCTCTGCAGAAATGTCCCTGAAATGTTTGCAGCAAGTACCCAGCATGTACCTGGTGATTGTTACGATGCGCGGAACACGCCCCCTGCTGCGTGTTCCTTCCTTACCTGTTTACTTCTGATCGCCGCCCTCTAGCTGGTTACTGGCACTATGCCTATAAGGAGGCTGGATGTCCTCCAAGAAGCAATTATATTGTTACCTTGTGCTCTGGACTCTACCTCCCCTGCTCCTCTCTAGTTCTCGTTATTAGTACCTGAGGCCTGCTGCTACTCTCCATGCAGAGGCCTGCATTCCTGATTTCCTGAGGCCTGCTGCTACCCTTCACGCAGAGGCCTGTGTCACCATATTTCCAGAGACCTGCTGCTACTCTCCATGCAGAGGTCAGTACTGCAACTCCCCACGCTAAGGCCTGTATTCCTGAGTTCTTAAAGTCTGCTGCTATTCTCCACGCAGAGGCCTGTTCCAGACTCCTGTGCTGAAGCATTGGCTTTTCCCCCGCGTTGGTGCCTGAGAACGCACGAATCCCCGCTCTGCTGCCAGAGCATGCACATACATGCAACTGGGCTAGTCGTGTCCCTGAGCTTGGCTCCGCACCTCCGGACGCGTTGCGCATTCTCATGCGCGCAGCGCGCTCATGTGACTACGTGCGCCGATCCCCAGATGCACGGCAACTCACTCCCTTTCATCTCTCCTGCGTATTCCCCACCTCGCTATCGGGTCCCTTCCCTTTCCCTCGGCTTGTGTGTAGGAGCACAAGGGTAACAGTGATAGCCCCAGATTTCCCAAGGCAAGTTTTAGAATACTCGTTGGCGCACTTGTACAAGAACAGATAAGAGACTTTCTTGCTGGACTACTGTGTATATGTATATATATGTGTGTGTGTGTGTGTATGTATGTATTTATATATACACACACACACATACATATGTACAGTATATACACATATATATATATATATATATATATATATATATATATATGTGTGTGTGTGATATATAAATATAGAGAGAGAGAGAGAGAGAGAGAGAGAGAGAGAGAGAGAGAGAGAGAGAGAGAGAGAGAGAGAGAGAGAGAGAGAGAGAGAGAGAGAGAGAGAGAGAGAGACATACGTTACCGTTCCAAGGTCTGGTAAAGCAAGAGACAGCACTCAATTGTAGAAAACTTAACAAAGTGTATTGGTGAAAATAGTGGTACATCAAGAAACCTAACGTTTCGGTCCTCCAAAATGGGACGTTGGGTTTCTTGATGTACCACTATTATAACCAATACACTTTGTGAAGTTTTCTACAATTGAGTGCTGTCTCTTGCTTTACCAGACCTTGGAACGGTAACGTATGTCTATATTATACATATGGGGCAAGCACCTACAGCCTATCAGCACCTAAGGAGTGCCAACTGTTCTATTTGACTATATATATATATATACTGTACCGACACACTTTATTCGAGCAAATACCCGGTATGTACCTGGCAGATACCTGGAATGCGCCGCTCCTCACCTCTGACAAGCCCCGTTGCATTTGCCTTCCCAGCCTGGGTTCATGCCTGGCTGATGGGCGGCTGATCTGTTAAATGATAATGATTAGGATTTAATAGGCTGCAATGCTTCGCGTGTCTACCAGATGGCATAAATTCATGAATTGTAATGCAGTATATATATATATACTGTGCAGTATTGCAGCCAGCGGGAATAAAATGCTTCAATCCCTGCTTGGAAAATAACTCAATGCACTCGGGCAGAAAACAGTCACAAACCTCAATACACCCGGGTATACCCGAATTCGTGGGACTAGCCAAGCTCGAATAAAGTGTGTCGCCAGTGTATATAAGCAGAAAAAAATGGAGAGTGAACTCCTGAGTTCCAATGCTAAACAATCATATATAATGATGTGCAATCACTGTCCAGGTGTATCTAGGATTGGAGTCTCCAGCAGGTATAAATTAGAAAAAGTATATGGTAAGATATAGGGTGGTTATATAGGTATAAAACAAACCAGTCGGGGGTTAATAAGCAAATGTGGACCAGGGGCACAGGGAAATGCAACCACCGTAACATATGCTGTGACCCATAAAAGTCCCAATAATGCTAACCTTACCCGACTGGTATCCGAACCAACCCCTGAAGCCAAGCAGTATGCTGAAGTGGTGTCCCGTATTGAACCATGCACGGCTGCCGGGTACACAACAGCTGTAGATCCCACGTGTACGGCGTTCTTGCGGGACACACCGGTAGAAGGTATCGCTGCACCGCTATCTGGCTTGCGAGCCCACCCCTCCGCTCACCGGTGTTATTGGAACAGGAGCTGCGTCTCTGCAACCAGCCGCGCCGATCTGGGGACCCACGTGATGGTGCGTATGCACGCACAGGTCGTCCTCGAGCCGCATCCAGAAGGCAATCAGCTGTGTGGAGACCGGGGAGCCTGTGTGCGATGCCTTGCAGCGTGTGTCAGCTGGATACCGCCCCCTCCGTGGATGAAGTGAATCACCTGCTACCGATAGAGACTCCTGTGTGCTCCATTCGTAAAACGTGGCATATATATATATATATATATATGTGTGTGTATATATATATATATATATATATATATATATATATATATATATATATAATAAAAAAAAAATAGATGATACCGTTCTGTGGCTAACGAAATGCTTTTATTTGTGCGAGCTTTCGAGATACAGTGATCTCTTCTTCCGGCGATGTTACAATGAAGAAGAGATCAGTGTATCTCGAAAGCTCGCACAAATAAAAGCATTTCGTTAGCCACAGAACGGTATCATCTATTTATTTTTTGATTATTGAAGCTCGGCTAACACGGTACTGATACCTCTACATGTATATATATATATATATATATATATATATATATATATATATATATATATATATATATATGGTGTGGGTATGGGTGGTTATATACAGCTCAACCCTGTTATAGCGCGATCCGCTATAACGTGGATCCGCTTATAAGGCGGTTTGAGCATGGACCCCGAATTTAAAATAAAAAAAATAAAAAAATTTACACTGCACACATTCATTGCACACTGCATACACTCACTGCACACAGCACCCTGCATACACTCACTGCACACAGCACCCTGCATACACTCACTGCACACTTCATACACTCACTGCACATTGCATACACACTGCACACACAGCACCAGCACAAAGCACACACTCACAGCACACTGCATACACTCACTGCACACTGCATACACTCACTGCACATTGCATACACACTGCACACACAGCACTAGCACAAAGCACACTCTCACAGCACACTGCATACACTCACTGCACACAGCATACACTCACTGCACACACTCACTGAACACTGCACACACTCACAGCACACTGCACACCCTCACAGCACACTGCACACCCTCACTGCACACTGCAAACCCTCACAGCACACTGCACACACTCACAGCACACTGCATATACTCACAGCACACTGCATACACTCACAGCACACTGCATACACTCACAGCACACTGCATACACTCACAGTACACTGCACACACTTACAGCACACTGCATACACTCACAGCACACACTGCATACATGGAACAAAGAATACCTGGGCACTTTCCCAATGTGCAATATGATAGTGATGACAAAAAGAGAATAAATGACCTTTAATGGGGTTCAAATCCCCCTTAGCCTGGTGGTACCCTCTTATGGCTCTGACCCCAGCAGGATCTATCCAGGACCCTTGGTAAAGTGGAATAAAGAAAAAATGGAGGAGCACAGGGGGAGGGGAAATATGATTTTGATGGCAACTGCTGCAACCCCCTGACGTGGGTCCAGTTGGGTACAGTACACACCAATGGATCCTCTATCTGGAGGATGGTGGGGAGGTAATGGTGTTGGATGGTAATAAGTAAATGTCACTTACACGGCCTTGTGCAAGTGCTTGTGCATCAAGGTATCTTTTCCTCTGTATCTTCTTTCAGGTGTGGGGTTCCTCTTGCTTCCCCAGTGACCATTTCTCTTCAATATGGGGGTTCCTTCTGCTTCAACTCCTTTCTGTCCTTGTGGATATCTCCCTCTCATGGACAGAAAGGCAATTAAATCAGAGCATAGATACACAGACAACACAAGTGATCAAGGGCTGAAACTGACATTCTGTAATAAAAACTTCAATCACTCACACGGGTCTGTGTGAGTGTCCTCTAATAAAGGTATCTTTTCTTTTCTATTGATGTTCTATTAACTCTTAGGTCTCCTCTCCTCTGCCTAATCCTGTTAGGACCCCTGTGATAGGGGGTCTAACAATCTGGTTTCTCCCACCGAAAGATTAACCAGATAGGGCAGAGGGCTGATAGGTAAAGCCCTTTGATGAGGGAGTGCGAGAAGATGAACAGTAAAAAGAGGGGAAAACCCTCACACGGGCCAGTGTGAGTGCACACTCGTATTGCTATATATTTTCTTTTTGCAGATGTTGTCTTTGCTCCTGTGGGTGGAGCTATTCCTCGATGCAGGTGTGAGTAAAGAACTAATGTCTTCACTTTAGCTCTGATGATATGGTTTTAATGTATTAAAAACAAAACAAATAAAAAGTGCATAAAAACTAAAATAAACTATAAGCTTGCTGTAGATGGCTCCCTGCTTTCACGTCTGTCTGCAGGGCTGCAGCTGCGCCATCTGGCTCTTCTACGGTGGCTGTGACTGTCCAAAAAGATGAGCAAAGCGTTTCGCCCGTGACTGGGCTTCCTATCATATTGCACATTGGGAAAGCGAATAGAAGTGAAAGATAAGTGCGCAACTACAAACAATACATAAACGTGAAGTGATAATAAGTGATAAATGTATCAAAAATACGTGACCTGGTGAACTCAAAGTATATTAGGAGCATCTGCAGCTGTGGTACCAGGGATGGCTCAGAAACCCCCTAATTATACAGACAAAATACACAAAAAACACAGCGCACAACGCTCATAGTGCATTAAAAGATATATTGATAACCAACAAATGAGGTAAGTATTAAGCGTACATTAAAACAGAATTAAACAGGCATGTCAAGGGTTAATGTTACCCATGCACCAATCAGACACCAGTGGAGATGTCATCAGCGGGGATACACGCAGCTCCTCGTGTCACGGTCTCTCGATCCCAAGGCAGAGCCTGGATGGTCTCCAACACAATGATAGATAGTCCAGCAAACTCGTAGTATAAACGAGTGGTGTCCTTGAGCCAGACAGTTTCTGCAGCAGCTAGATACACGCTTCTCAGCTCACCGATCTGGCACTTCCGGGTTCGTGACGTCACTCAGAAGCGACAGCGCGTCTCGATCTTTTCAATCACTGAGTGAGCCCGCAATAGTGTGGTACAGAGTCCAGAGTACATAATTTAATCCGATTGAAGGATCAAATTGTTTTCTGTACTCTGGACTCCGACGCCGTCGCTTCTGAGTGACGTCACGAACCCGGAAGCGCCGGATTGGTGAGCTGAGAAGCGTGTATCTAGCTGCTGCAGAAACTGTCTGGCTCAAGGACACCACTCGTTTATACTACGAGTTTGCTGGACTATCTATCATTGTGTTGGAGACCATCCAGGCTCTGCCTTGGGATCGAGAGACCGTGACACGAGGAGCTGCGTGTATCCCCGCTGATGACATCTCCACTGGTGTCTGATTGGTGCATGGGTAACATTAACCTTTGACATGCCTGTTTAATTCTGTTTTAATGTACGCTTAATACTTACCTCATTTGTTGGTTATCAATATATCTTTTAATGCACTATGAGCGGTGTGCGCTGTTTTTTTTGTGTACATTGGGAAAGCGCCCGGGTATTCTTTGTTCCATTTACTCACCATCCATCCACCTGCGGCAGCACTTCTCATTACGTAAACTAGTTTGTCATCAATAGTCTTTTCACATAAGGTAACATTGAAATATGGAAATGGATGCCACTGACACAATCCCTAGTATCTTTGAGAAAAGATTACAAAGGGGCAAAGACATGGAGAGTAGAATGAAGATCACGGAACAGAAGGACGGCTCAGAAGTTATCAATGAGGAGTTTGACAAATTAGACAAACTCCTCAAGAAAGAAATACGTAAACTATTAGACATGGCCTACTTAGAGGAATACATTAGGGTAAATAGGGTCCGAAGGGGTCTAAGAATGATTTAGAAGGCCTCCTTCAATTTGGAGGAAGTGGAATATGTGGTAAGGTGGGAAGAAATATTAGATAAGTGTGGCCAGGACTTAATGAAGTTGCTAGTAGAACACCACGGGTTAACTCCATTGACACCAATAAACCAAAACAAGAAGAGAAGAATAACACAATAGGAGACCCCTCCCCCAAACAAAACAAGAAAAACGGGGAACATTTAGTAGAAACACAAAAAAGCCTGACAGGGACTTTAAAAAATAATTTCCACAATAGAGAGGCACACCAGCGATTTAGCCCACATTACCAAGAGAGGTCCCATTACTTTAGAGAAGTAGAGAGAATACAGGAATATGGGGATAGAAGATAATATCAGAATAAGAAACACCATAGTCAAGAAAGAAGCAGAGATTGGGACAAGAGATCACATTATGAAAAAGAAGACAGAAGAGAAAGGACAGATTGGAGAGAAGAAAGGGGGACATATAGAGATAGGAAAGAACAATCGAGACAGACAGAAAGAGAGACAGAGAGAAAGAGAGACAGAGAGAAGGAGACATGTAAGTAGATCACCAATTAGGAGCCCAGTATGGGAACGTGTTAGGAAAGATACTGCGGTCGCTTTTTTAGAACAGAGCTCCCCGTGTTTCCCCCTAACACAGAACAGATATACAGAATTGACAGACCCAGGGACAGAAGAAAAGAAACAAGGGGAAAAAAGAGAAAGAGAGGGAAGAGAGGCAGAAGGAGGCCAACTAAAGAAACAAATGAAATAAAGGGAGTTTTTAACATCAGTAAGGCAACACTCACAGGAACACAAACCAGTATAATACCCAGAGGCCTTAATTTTGCACCAGCCACTAGACCCAGTGGCTTTATCATGTTCATGGATGCCAATACATTTTTAAGGCAACTCACCATGAAACATTTTTTCCTGAACAAAGACGCCCAAAGTAGAAAATCAATAGGTGGGACTGACAACACACAAAGAGTGGTTGATGTGGATGATAATTTCACTCACTCAGGACTTCGAGAGAGGTTAAAATTCAACCCAAGCAATAGCAAAGGGCACCATCTTGAGGTCTATCATCAACTAATTTTAAAAGATTTAGAAGAACTAACAATTAATACAAATAATTTTAAAGATAACCTAAGCAAGGAAGAAAAACAGGCCCTAAAAGAGCTAACCGAGGATAAGTCCATTACCATTAAACCTTCTGAGGAGGAGGCGTGGTGGTGATGGATACAGACTACTATCTGCAGGAAAAATCGCATTCTAGGGGATGAAGGAACGTACCTAAAACTGACCCAACGAAGAACCATAAGAAGGAATTGGACACGATCCTAGATAGAGGCAAGACTCTAGGCACACTTAGTGGTAAAGAATGGGGCTATATACACCGTGCCAAAACCCATACTGCCGGTATTTTATTTCTTACCCAAAATACACAAGAACATGGAAAAACCGCCGGGCAGGCCAATTATTTCGGGGATTGGGTCTTTAACCCAAAACCTGTCGGAATACATAGACTTCTTCCTTCAAAAGTATGTGGTCAATAGTAGGTCTTACCTTAAAGACACCACCCATGTTCTAAAGCTACTGGCGGGAATCAAGTGGCAAGATGGCTTTATATTAGCCACCTGCGACGTTAAATCCCTTTATACATGCATTCAACACACAGATGAGTTGAGAGCAATAGAAAAATCAATCACTAAAGATCCATCGATTTAAGAGGCACAACAAAATGTTATCATAGATATTATAGATTTTATTTTGAAACACAATGTTTTCTGGTTCAACGGTCTCTTTTATCTCCAGGTATGCGGTACTACCATGGGGACCAGGTTTGCGCCCAGCTATGCTAATATATTTCTGGCAGACTGGGAAGAGGAGAATATATGGTCTGACCATCCGTTCGGCGCAAACCTGGTCTCCTGGCACCGCTACATTGATGACGTGCTCCTCAAATGGAAGGGAGGAGAAGAAACCCTGAGTGATTTTATTGGGTACATCAATAGTAATAGTGTAAATTTAGAGTTCAAATCAGAGCACAGTCAGGAAAGTATTAATTTCCTGGATCTCACGATCTATGTGGAAAAAATGGAGATTAAGATGAAAACTTTCTTCAAGCCCACAGATGCTAAAAACTACCTACTTAATACCAGCTGCCATTACCCTAAATGGCTTAGTAACATACCATACGGCTAATTCCGGAGAATTAAGAGAAATTGCACGGAAGATAGGGTCTATAAGGAACAGGTACACATGCTACAGGGGAAGTTCCTAGCGAGGGGGTATAAGTCTGACCTCATCGAGGCAGCAGTGGAAAAAAAACGAACTAGTACCCCACAGCAATTTGCTGAAATCAGGTCCAAGGAAAGACACTACTAGTTTTAAAACACCTTTTGTTACCACATACAATACAGATGCTGTCAGGATCCAGGAGATTATAAAGAAACACTGGCAGGTTGTCCAGATGGACCCCGTCCTGACGGACCGTGTCCCCCCAGTTCCTAGAGTGATTTTCAGGAAGGCACCTTGCATTATGTCCAAATTGGCCCCAAGTGTGTTCAGAAAGGAGGAAGAAGCAAAAATCCAGAGCTGGCTGCCTCCACCCATAGGCTTCTTCGGATGCTTTGGCTGCAAAGCATGCAAGCACATTTCCAAGTGAGACAAAACAGAATTAATTTCAAATGTAACACAGGAGAAGTTTAAAATAAAACAAACATTGAACTGCCGTACTGAGTTCATAGTATATCTGTTGTCATGCCAATGTGGTCTCCAGTACGTGGGCCATACTACGAGAGCCTTGAGGGTCCGCGTGCTGGAGCACATGGGCAACATTCGCAAACAGGTTATGACAGTGTCTCAAGGCATTTCAGCCTCTTTCACGAAGGAAACCCTGAAGGCCTTGCCTATAGGGGAATAGAGAGGGTAGACAACCACTGGAGAGGTGGGGATAGATTCCAAAAAATTTGTCAACGGGAAACCTACTGGATCTACAAATTGAAGACGTTAAACCCCAGAAGCCTAATAATAGACATAGACCTTGGGGCGTTTATGTAGTATCCAGTGGGTTCCTCACCACATATCCCCAAGAATCTCCCACTTCTTACACTGCTTACACTGCTTCTTGCTCATCACGTCTTCTACACCTGTGCATCTCACCGTTTATACAATTTGTTTTAGTAGACGTCACCAATGTTCACTCTATAGTGCACTCTCTAGCTCATATCTTCATCCATGCAAGGCAGATTACTGACACTAGGGGGCATTTGAGCCCCTTTTATTATTTGTTTCCTATTAGATTCACCTTAAGCACGTAATCATCACTGAGATATGCCACTAATATTGCACCGTCATTCTTGTGGCAGTAGGAAATAACACGCTGCACTTTTAGTTCACCTATTGTATGTACAGTATAGCACACTTATTGCACCAACCATATCAAATCAACTTTGGATCAACTTTTTTCATTTAGTTTTTCATTTTTCCTCTTTTACTTTTCGGAATCTTGGAATTTGGTATAAGGGGAAGGTGCATTTGCAGCAGCCGTTTTTAATCTATTACAGACACTTATGGACTTCCCTCACTGGACAATTAGTATTGAGAGAATTAACTCTTTTATTTTCTGAAGTAAAACTTTCAGTTAGATACTGACTGTTTTTTCAATTTTAAATAAGCTTTTTAATCAATGTCAATGATGTTATCTGTCTCAATTTTTTTCACTGTGCACCGCACCACACCACTATTAAGTTTATCTTTTGGTGCTTTTAGGGCATAGAGTTAAAGTCAGTCTGTCTATTTTTAGGCAGTACACACTAGTATTACATTTTGAGGTCAATACCACCATTTCATAGGGCAGTTCAAATGATTTTATCTTTCTACACTTCACAACACCATGCAGTTTTAATGTTCTTTATGTGTCAATTATATGCACCTTAATGTGAGATATCTCCTTAATGTTTAGCACTAGGTTGCTCCACGTCACAGCATTCACTTATTTATGATCACGATCCAGGGGAGCATGTGTGCGCAATCAGCTGCTGGCAGCGCATGCCAAGCACCTGTGTTGCCATTAGCAGACAAGCAAGGATTGGTGGCTACAGTATAAGATTGCACAATGCAGATACCAGCCCTTTCTATGGAGCCTGAGGAAGCCCAGTCACGGATGAAACGCGTTGCTCATCTTTTTGGACAGTCACAGCCACCATAGAGGAGCTAGACGGCGCAGCTGCAGCCCTGCAGACAGATGTGAAAGCAGGGAGCCATCTACAGCAAGCTAACCGGTCTACTCCATCGAACTGGGCGGTCACTTCGGGGTGCTTCACCGTTCGGTTTCAGTATTGTATTTTATAGTTTATTTTAGTTTTTATGCACTTTTTATTTGTTTTGTTTTTAATACATTAAAACCATGTCATCAGAGCTAAAGCGAAGACATTAGTTCTTTACTCACTCCTGCATCGAGGAATAGCTCCACCCACAGGAGCAAAGACAACATCTGCAAGAAGAAAATATACCAATACGAGTGTGCACTCACACTGGCCCGTGTGAGGGTTTTCCCCTCTTTTTACTGTTCATCTCCTCGCACTCCCTCATCAAAGGGCTTTACCTATCAGCCCTCTGCCCTATCTGGTTAATCTTTCCGGTGGGAGAAACCAGATTGTTAGACCCCCTATCACAGGGGTCCCAACAGGATTAGGCAGAGAAGAGACCTAAGAGTTAATAGACCATCAATAGAAAAGAAAAGATACCTTTATTAGAGGACACTCACACAGATCCGTGTGAGTGATTGACGTTGTTATTACAGAGTGTCAGTTTCAGCCCTTGATCACTTGTGTTGTCTGTGTATCTATGCTCTGATTTAATTGCTTTTCTTTCCAAGAGAGGGAGATATCCACAAAGACAGAAAGGAGTTGAAGCGGGAGGAACCCCCATCTTGAAGAGAGACGGTCACTGGGGAAGCAAGAGGAACCCCACACCGGAAAGAAGATACAGAGGAAAAGATACCTTGATGCACAAGCGCTTGCACAAGGCCATGTAAGTGACATTTACTTATTACCATCCAACACCATTACCTCCCCACCATCTTCCAGATAGAGGATCCATTGGTGTGTACTGTACCCAACTGGACCCACGTCAGGGGGTTGCACAAACAGCACACACAGCACAGCACACACAGCACAGAACAGCACACACAGCACAGCACACACAGCACACCACACACCCCACACACAACACACACAGCCCCCCCTACCTTTGATGTCACAGCCCACCTTTGGGGGCATCGTGGGGCTGCTGGGGGAAGGGAAGGAATGGTGCAAGGCTGGGGGATCTGCGCGAGGCAGAGGGGTCGGTGCGGGGATCGGCGCGAGGCTGGGGGGGCGGTTTGGGGATCGGCGCGAGGCGGTGCAAGGATCGGTGTGAGGCTGGGGGGGGGTGGTGCAGGGATCAGTGCGAGGCTGGGGGGAATTGGTGCGAGGCTGGATGTTAGATGCGGGGATCCGTGGTTGGATGGTGAGGAGCTGCTGAGGGGAGTGCGGGGGATGCTGGGACAACTACAGTGGCTGCTAGGGGACATGTAGGGCTGCCGGCGCCTCACTCCACCTCCTCCCCCCTCCTCCCAATCGGGCGGGCGGCAGCCATTGTTTTTTAAAATTAACGCGACCCCAGTTATAGCGTGGTCGGATCGGGTGGCCCCCGAGGATCGCGCTTTAATGGAGTTGATCTGTACTGCTGCGGCCGAGTTTATTCGAGCATTTGCCCGTTCTCGGCCGCAGCAGTAACCTGGCGCGCGCCGGAGGGTGCCGGGCGCGCGCCGAAGCCTCGGAGGAGAGGCCCGCCGATCGGGGCTTCCCCCTCTCCTCACCGGGTCCGCCTGGTCCCCCGGAACGTCCCGCCGCCGTCCTCACATCCGCGCGACACCAGGGCTCCCTCGGGGAGCCCTGGGCACGCGTACAGGCGGCACAGGCACCCGATGACGCGTGACCGCGCATCGGTGATGCACGGCACGCTGAGGGAGTGCGGCTCGCAAGCCGGGACATATCCCGGCTTGCGGAATGAGCCGTACTCAAATGTGTGCCGCCTGTGTATATGTATATATATATATATATATATATATATAAATATATATATATATATTTATATATATCATACAGAACACCTACAAGCTCATATTGAACCCCCAAAATACCCACAACATATAAATAAGCATATAAGTTTCAAAGAGGAGTGCTGCTGAGCATGGTGATATATATATTTAAAACCAAAGACATAACATAAAACACAGACAAAGCTAAGTGCACATCCTGAAAAACTTATATACGGTACAGTGCCTAAATATACATGTATAAATAACTAATAAATAAAATGGTCTTTTAGTTTAACATTTTGGCCAAATTGTTGTAAGCCCTTGAGCCAACTGCACGAGAGAGAGAGAGAGAGAGAGAGAGAGAGAGAGAGAGAGAGAGAGAGACAGAGACAGAGAGAGACAGAGAGAGAGAGAGAGAGAGAGAGAGACAGAGAGAGACAGAGAGAGAGAGAGAGAGAGAAAGAAACACAAAAAGAAAAAAAGAGGGTCTGTTGAAAGCACACAAAAAAATATGTGACAATACAAAATGGATTTTATTAGCAACACAAAACACAATAAAATATTAAAATATACCTAAACACATACAAAATGAACACAGCTGATCCAAGAGATACACAATATACATGTAGAGACCCAAAATATGTAGCATGCAATATACGTGGGTATAATAATGCATATCCAGAAGAAAAAAAATTCCCCTGGAAAAGCAGTGAAGATCGGCCGATCAACAAAAAAGAATAGTACAAATGACTGAATGATTACCAGCATTTACAAAAAAAACAAATATGAGCAGAAAAAAAGAGCAAAAATAAATAATGTAATAGTTATATACCCTAAATGCTGTAAATCCAAATGATGGCAACTAGACCCTGGCAAATGTAATAAACCATAGTGACAAATATCTAGGATATGCAAAAGTTGGGTCTACTATAGATATGGGGTGTATAGCAGTCAGTCAGCAGAGAATACAAGGGAGAAAACATATAAGAATGACTCCTTAATGCCAGAGCTAGATGTAAACAATACATCTCTAGAGGAGAAGGGGAGTACAAAATGAAGGTAAGTAAGAGGCAGTGCAAGCCCCCGGCATACCGCTCACTGTATACCGCAGACAGCAGTCACACAGCAGTCACACAGACCAGATAGAGCAGTGTCAGCAATAGAGCTCCAGTCAGAGAGGTGGTCAGCACGGGGAAGCAGTGGGCAGTGGTATAGATACTCTGCAGTGGTATAGATAAGCAGTGGCAGATAAGCAGTGGTATAGATACTCCGACGGACGTTTTGCCGTAAGGCTTCTTCTGGGAGCATACTTGTGTAGAGCCAGTGAGCACTATTTAAAGTACTCCATTTTCATGCCAAAAACTCCCCTTCGCACATCAGCCAATCATTAAAACGATATACACTGTGACATCATCAGTTGCCAAGGCACGAGAGATGTTTTTAGAAGGCTCTGAAACTTAAGGAGACAAGCATGAATATTCTTAACCAAAATAGGCTGAATCATAACAGAACAAGTCTCAAAAAGAAACAAGAGGTTAGAAATGAAAAATAAAAACATATCAATGACAAAAAACAAAAGAAAAAAGAAGAGTGAGATAAAAGAAATGTACAGCTGCGGACGCCTTTATCCTAGTGCGGCCGTAGCGGCGCAACTCTGATAACCGCGGGCAGATGCAGTATGTTTTTTTTTCGGAATATATTGCGGTATTTTAGCGCTCGTAATATTAGCATTTTATTAGCGCTGTCTGCAATACTGCAATACTGTCTAAAAACTCAGGGTGGCGTTCGCAAGCTGTTTTCTTCAAAGTCTAATACTTTAGCAGTTCAACCTACAGTACGTCAGTACACAGTCTGCGTGTGCGCGCGCAGTAATTGTAAATTTGCATATTTATACATGCATGTGCAGTGCTGTATGTCTCATTTGAACATTGTTGAAACGCATAGGCGTGTACTGTAACAGTATCACCTTTCGGCATATACAGTGCTCTCCCCCCGCTCGCCCCCGCATACACACAGGCTAATTTACTGCACTGCAGTATTTCAACTTCTTCTCTTATCTGCAGTACAGTACACCTCTCCCACACCATTCCATTGAATGTG
Source organism: Ascaphus truei (assembly GCF_040206685.1). NCBI lineage: Eukaryota > Metazoa > Chordata > Amphibia > Anura > Ascaphidae > Ascaphus > Ascaphus truei. The sequence continues at coordinate 321,590,032 of NC_134483.1, forward strand.
TGTCTTTCTGGTTTCAATCACATTCCTGCTTGATAGCTGATGATTACTTCACATGCATCTGTAACTTCGCCACTGCTTGCTTGCGAAGTTCAAGAGTGAGTGACCAAAAAAAAAAAAAATATTACGATATTCAATCTGTGCTGTAGCTTTGACTGCGATACTGTGCGTTTGACGGCACATGGTTGATTTGTGTGCTTTTTATGTATTTGGGGGTGTAGGGATCAAATTATTATGATGACCTGCCTTTTGAAAATATGTCATTTCTTTGAATTACTGCTGCGGCAATCTGAATCTAACACATCGCCGGTTTTTCCCTGGCTTTTTCCTGGAATGCGACGCAATTCACCTGGCGCATGCCGCGTTCATTTTGCGTTCCCAGCCAAGGGTCATGCGCGGCTGACGCGCGGTTGATGCGTTTATTGAGAATGGTTCGGATTTAATAGGTTGCAATTCTTCGCGTGTCCGCCAGATGGCAGTTATTCATGAATTGTAATGTGCCTGCGCTTCAGTAATGTCAACTTGCAGGTGTTTAGTTTAAAAAAGATACCACAGTGTGCTATTGTAACTTGGCCTTGAGACTGAAGGAAGTGGTTGCAAAAATGTATCAATTTAGGCTTTTCATATTAAGAAAGACAAAGACCAGTTTCGGTTACAGTATTCTCCAGAGACCCACCCGCCATGAGTGTTCAAGTGCAGCCCGCTTTCCAAAAACCCGACAGAAGTTACGCGTATTTGATATGGGCCGCGATTAATGCAACAGAGGATAAGATGGCAACAGTTGTTCAAATTTATCAGTATTTTGTCGAAAACTACAAATTTTTTACAAATTTTCGCCAGCTCCTCATACGTGGAAGCGTGCAATAAGGAAAAGGTTATGTAGCGATCCCTGTTTTTATCGTATTGAGCCACAATTTGTTGGAGGGTATTGGTGTGTATCACCGGCTTTTTCCTGTATCTATGATCATGCAGACGGCAAAAGGCGAAGGGTCGTGTTAAAACCAACTAAGAAACGACAGTCGCTGCCAAGCAATGCACCAGCACCGGCTTCCAATGACGGTACCGCTGTCAGTGACAACCCTGAGCCTGAGCCGGATTTCGCGTGCAGTTTCGATCAAGCTTGCATGTACCTAAGCAATTTCCAGCCTCATCAGCTGACTACAGGTGGACTAGTCCCGCTGCAAACTATTGACGTGGATGATCAAGAACGCTGGACTGGCAGTGGACCGGCGCCGGCGCCAGCTGAATGGGAAATTCTATGGTGAGTATTGTTGCCATATTATTTTCTGCGTTTTTTTTAGTTTGACAATACAGTATCAATATCGGTGCGATTCAAAAGTCAAGCGATTCTCCTGCAAGCAATATTATTGGCTGAGCAGCTTCTACAGTACTGTACTGCAGATACTGAACTACTGTATTGGTGGAACGCTAGGCGCATGCGCATTGGAACCTTCTTGAAACGCATATGCGTGTCATTACATCGACGGTAGGCGCATCCGCATGTGAACAGGAGACGCCCCCCGAGAAAATTATTGGTGGGACTGGCTGGGAACCTCTTTAGGGGGCTGACCATTAAAGTAAAACCTTTCTTTTTGTTTTTCCTCAGAAAAGAAAACGGCTAATGGAGGGATTTCGATGGATAATATCGCTTTGTGTAACAATGCCTGCTGAATCGGATTTAAAAAACCACGTACCGGAGTCTAGAGTTTAGAGGCCGTAGTTTTTGATTAGGACAGTATACTGTAATACTGTACCTGAAACAGTATGCTGATGTTTTCCGGCCATACAGTATACTGTACAATACTTTTTTATATACAGTACAGTAAACTGTGTAATAAACCCGAAAAAATAAAAACTATGCATTTATTCTACATGTATCACATACATTATGTGTCTTCTACAGAATACAGTGCCAGTACATACAGTACAGTACAGTTTGTGTCTTCTATTTTTTTTAATACTCTTATAATGAGCATGCCTACAGTATACAGTGCAGTATGCCTCGACATTCTAGAAACACTGTATTTTGTTACAGTAGCAAAGGAGCAAATGGAACAATGTAAAACAAATCAACATGTTCTTTTATTGGTGGAGTAAGTACAAAAACATTTATTTACAAATACTGTACAATGTAGAAACATTTTAAGTGCACAGCAATTCAAAACTTCAACAGGTGTATGATTTACTGCTACATTTGTGAAAATATTTATGTCAGTCAGTATGGTTTACAGTCACATGTTTTAAAAACAAATTCTTTATTCATAAAATAAGCAAAACGCAACATGTTCTTTATTAAAGAACGGCAAGTCAAAACATATACTGTACAGTGGGATGGTGTGCAAAACAGTCTGCACCAGTACAGTCCTTGAGGGCAGCAAACAGGGCGGGTTTTCAGGGTAACCTTTGAAAACCGTGCCTGTTTGCGGCCCCCAGGGACTGGAATTGTGCAGGTCCTGTGTGTGTGGACAGCATGTTAAAACATTTATGTATAAATAAAAGTAAAAAAACACACAACAACATCTGCTTTATTTAAGTACAGCAGGTCAAATCATGTAGAGTACAATACAGTTCAGCACAACAGTATGGTCTTACAGAAAGTCCTCCACATTGTCCGTCCATGGCCGATTCCTTGCATGGCGCAAAACGCCATTAATGCAGTCTCGAACGTCTTTCATTACAGGATCTTTAATTGGATAAAAGCGCCACATTTCATCCTGAATGTTCTTTCTTAAATTGGCAGGAAGCGCCTTTTTAACGCGATTTCCTTCGTAGCTCACTTTGAAGGCCCAGTCGCAATACAATGAGTAGGGAACATGGTGCTTAAAAAGTAACAAGGCATACTTGTGGGGTGCACCAGCATTCTTCACCCTATACTTCTCCCTGAGCACTGGTGGCAGATCGCACAGGGTGATGTCGGGCACCGTATCGATGCGAGCGAATGTAGGTGTTTTGGGAGCGGGTGTGCTTGAGGCGACGGGCGATGGCAGGTTGTCTGTGAGGAAGCTTTCCTCCAGTCTTGGTCGCCGTGTTGTCTCCTGGCGTGGTCTTGACGGGGTTGTCATGTCCTCCTCAATGGCATACATGTACACTACATCTTCTAGTGGAGGGAGTGAAGGTCCCATTCATCACATCCATTTCACCCCCCTGCTCCAGCGTTGGAGAAACAGGGGCATTAACACCGAGCAAATAATGTATGCCCGCTATGTGAGCCTCTATCTTCTCCATTCGTCGATCCATCCGTTGATCCATTTGTAGCATCCGTTACTCCACATTTAGCATTGTCTCCAGAAGCAGATCTATCTTTGCTAGCACAATAGAATTCCCGGGGAGATCCACAGTTATCTCATTCAGCATCCGGTCTAACGAGCTGTTTCTTGTGCATGGTGTGTGAACATCTGGGTCGATGGGTGCAACGGAGGATGAGATGGGGTTCCATGGAGAGAAGCGGCAGTGACGTCGAAGAAGAGTGGAGGAGGTGACCTGTGGATATCCGGTAGAGGAGAAGCGGCAGCGTCGTCAAAGAGGGATGGAGAAAGTGACCTTTGAATTTCCGGGCGAGAAGCAGGAACGTCTGAGAGCAAAGGAGAAAGTGACCCGTGGATTTCAGAGGCAGCGTCGTCGGATTGAACTGGAGAAGATGGCCTGTGGGTTTCCGTGAGGGCGGCGGCAGCGTCAAGGACGAGGGGTGGAGAAGACGGGCTGAATATTTCCGGGACAGCGGCGGCAGAGTAGTCGAAGCGTATGTGAGGAAGTGGTCTGCGGGTTCGATGGGTTGGCTGCCAATCGTTTTGCGTCGAGAGTACATCACCGTATATCTTCTTGACATAATAAGGCTGACGTCTATGAAAACCCTTAGCCTTTGGGGTCAGCAGAAGGTTTTCTTTATTGGCCTTAGCCTGTCGCTTTTGCCTTGGCGTGGAAACGGCAACCGCCTTTCACTTTTCCTGCTTGACAGGCACGGCAGAGGCGAGTGGGTTCCTGCGTCCATAGAATCGGGGTTGCTCCTTGGAAGCAGGTGGCACAATGTAGTATCTGGACAAGGGCAAGTTCAGATAAAGATCATCGAGTGGTGGGCTATGCAAAGTGTGTAACCTTTTATGCATGGCGACCAGGTACAGGTGTTGAAAGTGGGCATACTCTAATGTGAGTCATTACCGTATAAATACACCATCCATTTTGTGGATTAACTGCACATTGAATACACATCGACTAAACATCGAATATACATTCTTGTGTTTGTAGTTCTTTCTACTCACAGCAATGCCTGTTAAAAAGATTTCCAAGGAGCTCAGCATGCGAATTAAGGACATGTACACGAGCGGACACCGAATTGCTGCTATCCAACGCTGGTTAGCTACTTCTGGCATCGTTGTGCCAGCAACCACCGTGAGCTATCATGCACACGGAAAAAACAGAGACTGCAAAAAGGCACCAAAGGTAACTAACGCGTAAGTATATTTATACAACTTTAAAAAAAAATAATTTTAATTTAAATCTAATATTTTTGTTATTTCTGTTGATTTATATTACAACAGTATATATATTTTGTATATTTATATTTATATCAGTACAGTATATATATTTTGTATATTTATATTTATATTACAACAGTGTATATATTTTGTATATTTATATTTATATTACAACAGTGTATATATTATGTATATTTATATTACAACAGTGTATATATTTTGTATATTTATATTTATTTTACAACAGTATATATATTTTGTAGATTTATATAACAACAGTGTATATATTTTGTATATTTATATTTATATTACAACAGTGTATATATTTTGTATATTTATATTACAACAGTGTATATATTTTGTATATTTATATTTATATTACAACAGTGTATATATTTTGTATATTTATATTTATATTACAAAAGTAATTTGTATATTTATATTTATATTACAACAGTGTATATATTTTGTATATTTATATTTCAACAGTTTTATATTGCTGCATACTGTATTAATAGAACAATATATTGTATCCTCTTGATCTACTGTCTCTAATTTTAAGTGAGGAGAATGATGAGAGGAGTGCATTAAGGGTCAAATACACTCTGCAGGAAAATCACAATCTTGCTGTATCCGAGACCAGCATAAAGAAGATGAGATGGAGCAGTGGATGGAAATATGGACGTGTGAGGTTAGTACTTGACAGTACAGGAGGTAAAAGTGTTGTTTAGGAAACTGTACTGTACCACTAAAATTATTTATTCCTTGTCATTACAGAGTGTACCCCATGATACGGGACTCAAACAAAATCAAAAGAGTGGTCCAGGGCCAGGCATGGATCGACAGTGGGGAGACTTTCCAGGACTGCATCTTCACTGATGAGTCTACTGTGTCGCTGGAGAGATTTGCAAGCTTTGCATTCCACAAAAAAGGCCGCATATCTTTGAAGACGCAGCTAAAACACCCCATGAAGCTGCATGTGTGGGGTGCCATCTCTAGGCGTGGACCAGGTTGCATTGTCATCTTTGAAGGTAAAATATATCAAATATAATGTAGCCTTATGCACTATACTTTACTAGTGTAACCTTACTGTATGCACTGTACTGTACTATTGTGCAGTTTTTTGAGCACTTTTCTTTTCTTGATATAGGAATAATGAATAAAGCTTTCTTCCAAGACAACATTGTCCCTGAGATGTAGTGCAATACATCACACGCGAGTTCCCAAATGGTCACCGCTTCTACCAGGACAACGATCCGAAGCACACCGCGTCAACAGCGCATATCCTTGAGCGCGGTATCAACTGGGTGAAGACACCAGAGACACTGTGTACTGTATCTCTTAAAGTAATTGTCCTTTTTTTCCAATGACAGATCGCCAGACTTCAATCCGATCGAAATGGTCTGGCATCAGCTGAAGGACCATATCCGGAAAGTGCCGAAATCCTCCAAAAAGGACGAGTTGTTGAAAGGCATAATCAGTTTTTGGAACGATGTACTCACCGTGGAACGCTGCAATAAATATATAGACCATATTGCGACTGTGTTGCCCATTGTGATCGCGCGTAATGGGCAAGCATCAGGAAAGTAGTACTGTTCAGTAGTATTGTAAGTACAGTATGATACAGGTAAGTATGGCACAGATTTTTTCTTTCCCAATAGTCAGAGTATACAGTACAGTAGTTACAGTTTTTTCTTTACAGAGAGAGCAGCACCAGCCATCAGGTTACATACAGTAGTATTTAACAGTAGTCAGAGTATATAGTAGTTCCAGTATACAGTAAACTAGTTTGACAATAGTACAGTAACTGCCTACTAACTGGTCTTTTTTTTTCTTTTCAGAGAAAGCAGCACCAGCCATCTAAAGTAGTACTACATATCACACAATGCCATAATACAGTACGCACATACAGTAACTGCACTAATTTTTTGTTTTCTTGTCGTTTCAGGAAAAAAGGGTGGCCTGGGGGGATGTGGGGTATTGTGTCCAGTCTAATCTGTTTGTACAGTTAAATGTACAGTATATAAACAGCAGTATTGATGTACACAAAACCTCTCCTCTCTCAATGAACTACTGTACTGTACACGGAATGAGGAACAAGATAACGAAGGAAAAAATAATATTACTATGTAAAGTATACTGTGTATATATATATATGTAAAGTATATGTATATATATATACAGTATACATATATTATACATTACAGTGTATATATATTATTACATAATATTCTTATAAATGTGCATAATTCATGTTTCTCCATGTTTTACAAATGTTTTCTAAATGTTTATCCAATTTCAATCTGCCAGAAGAACTTAATAAAGACTGCATTATGTATTATTCATGATTATTTTTATATTTGTATTTTTTTGTTCCTGATGAAATAAAATAAATATTTATTCACATTCCTGGTAATCATAATCATTGACAACAACCACACCCCCTCCCTCACCCCTACAGTATACGAATGAATGACAAAACAACATGAATCAGTTAATGGGTTTTTTTACTCTCAATTCTCACAATGCTGTGCAAATCAGATTTACATTTCAAATTCGAGAATGGATTTTCCAAAGCGTTACCATAAACAAAGCCTCAAAGGGTGGGGGGGGGGGGCTGGGTGAGTCATGTGCAGTAAGCAGCTAGCTCCCATCTCAAAGAGGCTTAGAGTACCCGCAGGCGCAGTCAGGCGATTGACGCTCGGCTAGGGACACAATGACTAACTTCAGAAAATGAATGACTCTGTGGAGGTGTCTGTCGAAAAGAGTTTGTGTGTGCGTGGGGGAGGGATGAAGGATTAGTTGTGCTGCAGTTCAAAGAAATTACATACTGTATAGTAGAGTACAGTAATTTCAAAAGGCAGTTCATCATAATAATTTGCTCAATAAACCCCCAAATACAACCCCCAAAAACAGTACATAAAAAGCAATTCACTTTATCTCCCTGTGCCTCAGGTACCAAAAACATACAGTAGATTGTGAGATCCACGGGACAGGGAGGGACCTGTGCCTGCAAAATGTCTCTGGAAAGCGCTACGTATACTGTAACTAACAGCGCTATACAAAAACATGCTATTATTATTATTATAATATCAAGGTGATGCTCTGTGCAAATCAAATTTGAGAAGGGATTTTCCAAAATGTTGCCGTAAACAAAGCCTCAAAGCTCCCGTCTCAAAGAGAATTACACACAGGCGCCGTGAGGCTTTGTTCTGTAGCTCGGCTATGGACGGATTAAGAACACAATGGCAAGATTCAGAAAATTAATGACTCTGTGGAGAGGGGGGGTTGGGTGACTCATGCGCAGTAAGCAGCTAAGCAGCTAAATAGCTCCCATCTGAAAAAGGATCACACGCAGGCGCAGAGAGGCTTTGAAGCTCGGCTATGGACGGATTAAGGACACAATGGTAAGATTCTGAAAATTAACGACTCTGTGGAGAGGGGGGTTGGGTGACTCATGCGCAGTAAGCAGCTAGCTCCTATCTCAAAGAGGCTTAGAGTACACGCAGGCGCAGTGAGACGATTGACGCTTGGCTAGGGACGGATTAAAACACAATGATTAACTTCAGAAAATGAATGACTCTGTGGAGGTGTCTGTCGAATAACTCTGTGGAGAGGGGGGGGTTGGGTGACTCATGCGCAGTAAGCAGCTAGAATCGATGGATCGGTCAGCGCATGGATTTTTTTGCTCACAGGATGAAAAGAGAAAAATGGGGGACACGTGATTAGTGTTTAAATAGACAAAACATTTAACCAATAATACAATGTGGTTGTCTAAAATTGATCTTGTTTAAAATAAAATAAAATAAAAAATAAAATAAATAAAAAATGTATGTATATATATATATATAATGGAGAAGGGAAAATGTATATACCTTGGTTAAAAGCCTGAATTCGGGCTTGGATGGAAAGGCCTGAATAAATACCACTTCATAAATTTAAAAAGTTTTTAAATGGAATTCTGTTGTTAATGGTGGGATGAGGGATGTTAAATAAAAGCTGTAAGAACGGTGGGGGCAGGTGATTGGCGCGCTCTTGCGCAGCCTGCTGCCAAACAGGGACGGTTGATGCTGTTAGTGCAGTACTATGCAGCCTACTGTCTGGCTAAAAATAGTGATGCTGGTTTGGCAGTGTTCGTTGTATTTAAATGTTGCCGGAAGCAGTAGCTTCCTCCTCCTTCTACTTGAGGTGGTATGCGGTGCTAGTTTAGTAAAAGATTATAACAAGATAAAATAGAGTTTCTGGTGTAGGGGTGACTGCCTACTCCTCCTAATGGAGGCGGTTTGCAAGTGACTTCTCTCCCGGGTGCCCGATTCAAAGGAAGGAAGGGCCAAAACCGGTGAGTGGGTGAAAAATAAGTTTATTAAGTGCATAAACAGCAAACAGGAAAAACACTTACAATACAGCTTAGGCAACAGCCCAGCCTCAGCTCGATCGTCCGATGGCGCTCCTCCGACCGGTATATCCCCCGTGATCGCGTCCGATGGCGGGAACTGGAAGGGGAGGGCTTACCGGATGTCAACAGGCTGGCTGGGTCCTTCAGGTAATGGGCTCCGGCAGGGAACTACGCGTTTCGCAATGATGCTTCGTCAGGTTCCTGCCGGATGCCCTGGATCTTCCCTTTTTATAGGTTTAAAGAAGCTGCTTGATTGATTGATTACAATCAGTAAATGATCTATGCAATTACACTATTAAAACAGCTTATACATCAAATGATGGTCTTATTTATTATGTACATTGACTGTAATGGGCGAATGGAGGAGAGACAAGGTAAATGCAATGTGAATATAAAATTTATACAGTCATAAAATTGGGTCAAGCATTTAATTGTGCACATGTGATATCACTCCTTCGTATGGAGCTTGATTGTCTCATATATGAGTGTGCCAATTAGTAGATAATACAAAATGCATAAGGAATACATAGAAAAAATACATGAGAGAAATTCTAAGAAAAAAACATGAGAGAACTTAAAAGAAAAAATATATAAGGAAAAATGCATACATCTTTATACAGGTTCCTTTAAAATGAGTGCTGTAAATGAATTGTATTGTACTAAAACCTTGCACTTGAATCCCCATGTAGGTTCACATAGCTCTATACTTTGGTAAAAGATAGTTTGGTAGTCAGGGGGATAGAAAAAATAATATATATATCTAAAAAACAGTATATAATCTCATACAAAAAATTTTTGATGGAGAATTAAGTCACTTCATACATCTCTTCACTAGAGCTTTAAATTTAAAATGCTTCACAGCGTTCTAAAAATGAAATAGTAGGATATAAAATATATACTTTAAAAATAATATATATCAAATAAATATATATCAAAAAATGTAAGGAGTTACGGGTTTAAAACAATAATAATAATCAAACAGAATGTGTTTTAATTGTGGATAGTATGAATTGTGATGATGATTCAGTATTTAAGTATTTAAGTCATCTGTCATCATGGTTCAGACTTTAAATACCTGAGTGGACACCACTAACTACAGACAAGAAGCAGACAGGATTCTCTCGGACACTACGACATATGAGAATCTCAAAATAAATCCCCACAAGAACTTCTGCACAGAATACTTAAATCACATTGATAAGGGTAAAACAATAGGGGTTATTAATGATAAAGAATATCAATATCTAAATGTAAAATTCCCCGTGATGCCAATCTTCTACTTCCTACCCAAAATACACAAAAGCCTGACAGCGCCTCCAGGGAGACCAATCATCTCGGGGATAGGCTCTCTCACTTCACGACTTTCAGAATACATAGACATCTCCCTACAACCTTATGTTGTGGAGATGAAGTCATATCTTAGAGATACAACACAAACTATCAAATTGATAGAACAAGTAACATGGAGCTCAGATTTCATACTTTGCACATGTGATGTGACATCCTTATATACATCAATCAATCACGAAGACGGCATCTCAGCTATAGATAGGACACTCAGCAACGACCCAAACATGCACATAGAACAAAAAACATTTATCTTAGAAAGCATTAACTTTATTTTAAAACATAACCTTTTTAACTTCGATGGGAAACATTTCCTTCAAAAATGCGGCACGGCAATGGGTACAAAATTTGCACCCAGCTACGCTAATCTTTTTATGGATATCTGGGAACAAGACACTATCTGGTCCCCACATGAATTCAGCGCAGATCTAGCGCTATGGCGAAGATATATAGATGACGTCTTCTTCATCTGGCAAGGGAGCGAAGTAGATTTGAAACGTTTTCTGGAATATATCAACACCAATGAACTTAATCTAAAATTCACAGCTTGCACAAACCAAATCTCAATAGACTTCTTAGATCTCACCATCTATGTTGAGAATAACATACTCAAAACTAAAACATTCTTCAAAAAAGTAGATTGCAACAACTACCTACTAAAAACAAGCTGCCACCACAGAAAGTGGCTATCCAACATACCCCCAGGCCAATTCCGCCGAATTAGGCAAAATTGCAGTGACAATAACGTCTTTAGAGAACAAGCAGGTATCCTAAAGGATAGGTTCATCAATAAAGGGTACAATGAAAATACGTTAGAAGAATCCATTAATAAAACAAGCCTCCTGCAAAGAACTGACATTCTTAAACCATCACACAAACAACAAAGAGAAGACTTCAATGCCCCATTCTTAACCCAATACAGCCAGGATTCGGGCAAAATTCAACAAATACTAAACAAACACTGGCACCTTTTACTAGGGGATGACACTCTAAAGAATTACCTCCCAGAAAAACCAAGGGTCATTTTTAAACGAGCTGACAATCTAAAAACAAAGCTAGCGCCAAGTCTGTTTAGAACAGACGACACAAAGAAGGAGAGCAATTGGCTAGCAACAGCAAAAGGTTTTTTTAAGTGCAGCACCTGCAAAGCCTGCAAACAGGGCTCCAGCGACAAAATAAAATTCTCATCCAAAGTAACAGGCGAAGAATTTAAAACTGCACAGTTCATCAACTGCAAGAGCGATTACGTAGTTTATCTATTAAACTGCCCATGTGGACTACAGTATGTCGGCCGTACAAGCCGACCATTAAAGGTTCGCATATTAGAGCACATTGGGAACATTCGAAGACAGCTTCTGACCCACAGCGTGTCCAAGCATTTCTCAATAAAACATCAAGGAGACCCCTCCGGCCTCACCTATAGAGCCATAGAACAGATCCCACCCCTCTGGCGAGGAGGCGATAGACTAACCAAACTAGCCAAGAAGGAAACCCTATGGATCTACAAATTGAAAACGCTAGCACCCCTAGGACTCAACATCGACATAGATATTGGGGCATTCCTAGAGTAAAGATTGCGTTCCATTCAAGATACACTGTACTAATCATGTTTTCCCTTTCCCTTTTCCCACCCCTTTTTTCCCTTTCTTTCTCCCTCCTTTTTCCGCCTTTTGGTTTGTGCAAGCTGTGAATTTTAGATTAAGTTCATTGGTGTGGATATATTCCAGAAAACGTTTCAAATCTACTTCGCTCCCTTGCCAGATGAAGAAGACGTCATCTATATATCTTCGCCATAGCGCTAGATCTGCGCTGAATTCATGTGGGGACCAGATAGTGTCTTGTTCCCAGATATCCATAAAAAGATTAGCGTAGCTGGGTGCAAATTTTGTACCCATTGCCGTGCCGCATTTTTGAAGGAAATGTTTCCCATCGAAGTTAAAAAGGTTATGTTTTAAAATAAAGTTAATGCTTTCTAAGATAAATGTTTTTTGTTCTATGTGCATGTTTGGGTCGTTGCTGAGTGTCCTATCTATAGCTGAGATGCCGTCTTCGTGATTGATTGATGTATATAAGGATGTCACATCACATGTGCAAAGTATGAAATCTGAGCTCCATGTTACTTGTTCTATCAATTTGATAGTTTGTGTTGTATCTCTAAGATATGACTTCATCTCCACAACATAAGGTTGTAGGGAGATGTCTATGTATTCTGAAAGTCGTGAAGTGAGAGAGCCTATCCCCGAGATGATTGGTCTCCCTGGAGGCGCTGTCAGGCTTTTGTGTATTTTGGGTTGGAAGTAGAAGATTGGCATCACGGGGAATTTTACATTTAGATATTGATATTCTTTATCATTAATAACCCCTATTGTTTTACCCTTATCAATGTGATTTAAGTATTCTGTGCAGAAGTTCTTGTGGGGATTTATTTTGAGATTCTCATATGTCGTAGTGTCCGAGAGAATCCTGTCTGCTTCTTGTCTGTAGTTAGTGGTGTCCACTCAGGTATTTAAAGTCTGAACCATGATGACAGATGACTTAAATACTTAAATACTGAATCATCATCACAATTCATACTATCCACAATTAAAACACATTCTGTTTGATTATTATTATTGTTTTAAACCCGTAACTCCTTACATTTTTTGATATATATTTATTTGATATATATTATTTTTAAAGTATATATTTTATATCCTACTATTTCATTTTTAGAACGCTGTGAAGCATTTTAAATTTAAAGCTCTAGTGAAGAGATGTATGAAGTGACTTAATTCTCCATCAAAAAAATTTTGTATGAGATTATATACTGTTTTTTAGATATATATATTATTTTTTCTATCCCCCTGACTACCAAACTATCTTCTACCAAAGTATAGAGCTATGTGAACCTACATGGGGATTCAAGTGCAAGGTTTTAGTACAATACAATTCATTTACAGCACTCATTTTAAAGGAACCTGTATAAAGATGTATGCATTTTTCCTTATATATTTTTTCTTTTAAGTTCTCTCATGTTTTTTTCTTAGAATTTCTCTCATGTATTTTTTCTATGTATTCCTTATGCATTTTGTATTATCTACTAATTGGCACACTCATATATGAGACAATCAAGCTCCATACGAAGGAGTGATATCACATGTGCACAATTAAATGCTTGACCAAATTTTATGACTGTATAAATTTTATATTCACATTGCATTTACCTTGTCTCTCCTCCATTCGCCCATTACAGTCAATGTACATAATAAATAAGACCATCATTTGATGTATAAGCTGTTTTAATAGTGTAATTGCATAGATCATTTACTGATTGTAATCAATCAATCAAGCAGCTTCTTTAAACCTATAAAAAGGGAAGATCCAGGGCATCCGGCAGGAACCTGACGAAGCATCATTGCGAAACGCGTAGTTCCCTGCCGGAGCCCATTACCTGAAGGACCCAGCCAGCCTGTTGACATCCGGTAAGCCCTCCCCTTCCAGTTCCCGCCATCGGACGCGATCACGGGGGATATACCGGTCGGAGGAGCGCCATCGGACGATCGAGCTGAGGCTGGGCTGTTGCCTAAGCTGTATTGTAAGTGTTTTTCCTGTTTGCTGTTTATGCACTTAATAAACTTATTTTTCACCCACTCACCGGTTTGGCCCTTCCTTCCTTTGAATCGGGCACCCGGGAGAGAAGTCACTTGCAAACCGCCTCCATTAGGAGGAGTAGGCAGTCACCCCTACACCAGAAACTCTATTTTATCTTGTTATAATCTTTTACTAAACTAGCACCGCATACCACCTCAAGTAGAAGGAGGAGGAAGCTACTGCTTCCGGCAACATTTAAATACAACGAACACTGCCAAACCAGCATCACTATTTTTAGCCAGACAGTAGGCTGCATAGTACTGCACTAACAGCATCAACCGTCCCTGTTTGGCAGCAGGCTGCGCAAGAGCACGCCAATCACCTGCCCCCACCGTTCTTACAGCTTTTATTTAACATCCCTCATCCCACCATTAACAACAGAATTCCATTTAAAAACTTTTTAAATTTATGAAGTGGTTTTTATTCAGACCTTTCCATCCAAGCCCGAATTCAGGCTTTTAACCAAGGTATATACATTTTCCCTTCTCCATTATATATATATATATATACATACATTTTTTATTTATTTTATTTTTTTTTTTTTTTTTTTTTAAACACGATCAATTTTAGACAACCACATTGTATTATTGGTTAAATGTTTTGTCTATTTAAACACTAATCACGTGTCCCCCATTTTTCTCTTTTCATCCTGTGAGCAAAAAAATCCATGCGCTGACCGATCCATCGATTCTACTGCCATTTCAAGAAGATTCCGGGCTTTATCTTCTCTACAGGTCCAGCTGCAGAAAATAACAAGGGCAAGTATGCACTACCCCTTATTTTGGTTATACATTATAAATAGGCCATACAACAAGCCTAATAAATAAGGGAGCGCCCCAGCCTCTATTCTTTTCTGCAGTAAGCAGCTAAGCAGCTAAATTCTCTCATCTGAACAAGGATTACACGCAGGCGCTGTGAGGCTTTGAAACTCGGCTATGGACGGATTAAAAACACAATGGCAAGATTCCAAAAATTAAAGACAGCCGCATGAAGTTCAAAGCTAAAGACATACTTTAATTTCAAAAGGCAGTTCATCATAATAATACACCCCCAAATACAGTACGTAAAAAGCACACAAATCAACCATGTGCAGTCAAACGCACAGGGTCGCAGACAAAAGCTACTGTACAGCACAGATTGAATATTGTAATACAGTAAGATGGTTTTTGCAGGCTTGTGAAGAAAAAAAAATTAAAAAAATAAATAAAAATTTCACTCACTCAAGCAAGCAGTGGTGGGTGAAGTTACAGGCGCATGTGCAGTAAATTCCTGCTGACAAGCAGGAAAGTGATTGAAACCAGACACACGTTCAAAGGAATGGTGTGGGAGAGATGTACTGCATTACACAGAAGATAAGAAGTTGAAATACCCTGCAGTGCAGTTAATTATCCCGAGCGAGGGGAGAGCGCTGTATATGCCGAAATGTGACACTGTTACAGTACACTACACGCCTATGCGTTTCAACAATTTTCAAATGAGACATACTGTACTGTACTGCAGAACAGCACTGCAAATGCATGTATACTTTAAATATGCAAATTTACAATTACTGCGTGCGCACACACAGACTGTGTACTGACGTAGATTGAATCGCGATGGTATTAGACTTCCAAGACAACAGCTCGCAAACGCCCCCCTGACTTTTTACACGGCATTGCAGTATTGCAGACAGCGAGAATAAAATGCTAATATTACGAGCGCGAAAATAACGCAGTTAACTCCGGGCGAAAACAACACAAAACCGCACATAACCGGGATAATCTGAAAATCGCGGATCTAGCCGATTTAGACTCAGGTCGGCCGCCACTGTATAGTACAACTGATCCTTCATGCAGCTGTACCCTGTACCCCCCTCCCCCACGTACACACACAAGGCTCGCTCAAGGATTTGAACATCTTATCGACAGACACCTCTCCAGAACTATTCCATTTCTAAAGCTTGTCATTGTGCTTTTAATTGTCCCTAGCCGATCATCACCTCTCTGCGCCTGTGTGTAATCCTCTTTGGGATGGGTGCTACAGTACATAGCTGATGATTACTGCGCATGCGTCTGTAACTTCGCCACTGCTTGCTTGCGAAGTTCAAGAGTGAGTGACCAAAAAAATATATATATTTTTTTTCTCCTCATTTTTTATTTTTATTTTCTCCATAAGCCTGCCTAAACCATCTTGATATTACGATATTCAATCTGTGCTGTAGCTTTTGATTGCGACATGGTTGATTTGTGTGCTTTTTATGTATTTGGGGGTGTAGGGATCAAATTATTATGATGACCTGCCTTTTGAAAATATGTCATTTCTTTGAACTACAGTACAGCTAATCCTTCATGCAGCTGTACCCTGTACCCCCCTCCCCCACGCACACACACAAGGCTCGCTCAAGGATTTGAACCTCTTATCGACAGACACCTCTCCAGAACCATTCCGTTTCTAAAGCTTGTCATTGTGCTTTTAATCATCCCTAGCCGAGCATCACCTCTCTGCGCCTGCGTGTAATCCTCAAAACCATTCATTAATTTTCCTATTGTTTGCTTTGAGTCACCTCTCTGTAATCTTCTTTGGGAAGGGAGCTAGCTGATGATTGCTGCGCCTGACTCACCCATCCACCCCCCAACCCTTTGAGGCTTTGTTTACGGTAATGCTTGTGATAATCCCTTCTCGAATTTGATATGTAAACCTGATTTGCACAGCACTGTGAAATTGAGAGTTAAAAAAACTTAATCTGATTAATGTTTTTGGTGCAGTAAGTTACTACATTTTGTTATTCTTTCTTTTTCTTTGGTGTAGGGGGGAGGTCAATGATTATGATTATCATGAATGTAAAGAAATATTTTTTTTATTTTATCAGGAACAAAACATACAAATATACAAACAATCATGAATAATACAAACTGCAGTCTTTATTCAGTTCTTCTGTCAGTTGAAAATTGAGGGCCGGTGGATAATCATGAATCATGCACATTGATAATAATATTAATATACATTTTTCCGTCTTTATCTTCTTCCTCATTCTGTGTACTGTACAGTAATTCGTTGAGAATGGGGAGGTTTTGTGTAAATCATGACTGCAGTTAAGATACACTTAACTGTATACACAGTTCACAAACTTTACAAATGATACCCCACCTCTCCCCCAGTCCATCCTTTTTTTTCTGAAAAGACAAGAAAAGAAAAAATTAGGGCAGTTATGTGCATACTGTATTATGGCATTGTGTACTGTATAGTACAGTACTGTCAAACTAGCCTATACTGGAACTACTGTATACTCTAACTACTGTTAAATACTTTGCAACCAAATGGCTAGTGCTGCTCTCTCAGAAAAGAAAAAAATTGAGCAGTTAGGTGCTTATTATGGCATTGTGTACTGTATAACTACTCCATATTGGACTACAGTATGCAGTTAGTACTGTCAAACTAGTCTATACTGGAACTACTGTATACTGTAACTACTGTTAAATACTTTGTAACAGATGGGTAGTGCTGCTCTCTCAGGAAGGAAAAAATCTGTGCCATACTTACCTGTATCATACAGTACTACAGTACAGTACTATACCATACTACCTTCCTGATGCTTGCCCATTATGCACGATCACAATGGGCAACACAGTCGCAATATGGTCAATATATTTATTGCATCGTTCCACGGTTAGCACATCGTTCCAAAAACTCATTATGCCTTGCGCCAACTCATCCTTTTTGGAGGGTTTCACGACTTTTCGGATATGGTCCTTCAGCTGATGCCAGACCATTTCGATAGGATTTGAGTCTGGCGATCTGTCATTGGAGGGGGAATAAAGGACAATTAGTTAAAGAGATACAGTACACAGTAAAAACAGTTGGAAAAAATGAGACCCGGTTACCGCACTTACTCCGCTGGCGTCTTCACCCAGTTGATACCGCGCTCAAGAATATGCGCTGTTGACGCGGTGTGCTTCGGATCGTTGTTCTGGTAGAAATGGTGACCATCTGGGAACTCACGTGTGATGTATTCCACAATCTCAGGCACAATTTGCTCTTTGAAAAAAGCTTTATTCATGATTCCTATAACAAGAAAAGAAAAGTGCTCAAAAAACTGCATACTAGTACAGTACAGTGCATAAGGCAAAAGCGTGTGACATATTTTACTGTACCTTCAAAGATGATGATGCATCCTGGTCCACGCCTAGAGATGGCACCCCACACATACATCTTCACTGGGTGTTTCAGACGCGGTTTCATAGATATGCGACCTTTTTTGTGGAATGCAAAGGTGGCAAATCTCTCCAGCGATACAGTAGACTCGTCAGTGAAGATGCAATCCTGGAAACTTTCTCCACTGTCGATCCATGCCTGGGCCTGGACCACTCTCTTGATCTTGTTAACATCCCTTATCATAGGGTACGCTCTGTAATGATGAGGAATAATTTTATAGGTACTGTACAGTTTCTTAAACAACACTTTAACCTCCTGTACTGTCCAGTACTAACCTCACACGTCCATATTTCCATCCAATTCTGCGTCTCATCTTCTTTATGCTGGTCTCGGATACAGTGAGATTGTGATTTTGCTGCAGAGTTTATTTGACCCTTAAGGCACTCTTCTCATCATTCTCTTCACTTATTTTGTTGACCAGAAGAGTTGTCTCCCTACAGTGTACAGAAAATAAACAATCCAGTAAGTTACAGTGCAGTAGGCCACAAGTACAGCACATCATTTACAGTAAAAATAGTATAAAATTAGATAGATCTACACAATATATAGTTCTATTAATATGCAGCAATATAAACAATAATAGATATATACTGTATTCTATACTGTAGTTATATAAATATACCGAAATAACTATAAAATTAGATAGATCAATACTATATATTTCTATTAATATGCAGCAATATAAACAATAATAAATATACTGTATTATATACTGTAGTTAAATAAATATACCGAAATAACTATAATATAAGATAGATCTACACAATATATAGTTCTATTAATATGCAGCAATATAAACAATAATTGATATACTGTATTATATAGTTATATAAATATACTTACGCGTTAGTTACCGTTGGTGTCCTCGTGCGTTGTTTTTTTTTTCCGTGTGCATGATAGCACACAGTGGTTGATGTGGCCAGAAGCAGCTAACCAGCGTTGGATATCTGCAATTCGTTGTCCGCTCATGTACATCTCCTTAATTCTCATGCTGAGATCCTTTGAAATCTTTTTAAGAGGCATTGCTGTGAGTAGAAAGAACTACAAACACAAGAATGTATATTCGATGTTTAGTCGATCTGTATTCAATGTGCAGTGAATCCACAAAATGGATGGTGTATTTATACGTTAATGACTCACATTAGAGTACGCCCACTTTTAACACCTGTACCTCGTCGCCATGCATAAAAGGTTACACACTTTGCATAGCCCACCACTCGATGATCTTTATCTGAACTTGCCCTTGTCCAGATACTGCATTGTGCCATCTGCTTCCATGGATCAACCCCAATTCTACGGATGCAGGAACCCACTCGCCTCTGCCGTGCCTATCACACAGAAAAAGCGAAAGGCGGCAGCCGTTTCCAAGCCAAGGCCAAAGCGACAGGCTAAGGCTAATAAAGAAAACCTTCTGCTGACCCCAAAGGCTAAGAGTTTTAATACACGTCAGCCTTATTATGTCAAGAATAAATTCGGTGTTGTACACTCAAGGCAAAACAATTGGCAGCCAACCCATCGAACCCGCAGGCCACTTCCTGGATTATGCTTCAACGTCTCTGCCCCTGCTCCCGGAAATCTACTGCCCATCTTCTCCACTACTCGTCCACGACGCTGCCGCCGCTCTCCCGGAAACCCACAGCCCATCTTATCCACTGCTCTTCGACGACACTGTCACTGGTGTCCCTGAAATCCACGGGTCACTTTCTCCATTACGCTTAGACGACTCTGCCGCTTCTCGCCCGGAAATCCACAGGTCGCTTTCTTCATCCCTCTTCGACGACGCTGCCGCTTCTCTCCCGGAAATCCACAGGTCACCTCCTCCATCCTTCTTCGACGACGCTGCCGCTTCTCTCCAGGGAACCCCCATCACATCCTCCGTAGCACCCATCCACCCAGATGTCCACAGCACGCCATGCACAAGAACCAGCTCGTTAGACCGCATGCTGAATGGGTTAAGTGTGGATATCCCCGGGAACTCTACTATGCTGGTAAAGATAGATCTGCTTTTAGAGACCATGCTAAATATGGATCAATGGATGGAGAAGATGGATCGACGGATGGAGAAGATAGAGACTGACATAGTGGGGATACATAATTTGCTCGGTGTTTATGCCCCTGTATCCCCGACGCCGGAGCAGGAGGGTGGCATGGATGTGAAGAATGGGACCTTCGACAGCCTTCCAACACCAAGCGTACCCCCTCCACCAGAAGAATTTCTGTACATGTATGCGTTGAGGAGGAGGATAACATGACAACCCCGTCAAGACCACACTAGGAGACAAACACGGCGACCAAGACAGGAGGAAAGCTTCCTCCCAGACAACCTACCCTCGCCCGCCGCCACAAGCACACCCGCCCACAGAAGCACATCCGCTCCCAGAATCCAACCTACATACGCGTGCCCGACATCATCCTGCGCGAGCTGCCACTGGCACTCAGGGAGAAGTATAGGGTGATGAGTGCAGGTTTACCCCCGAAGTATGGCATGTTAATTTTTAAGCACCACGTATCCTACTTGGTGTACTGCGGGTGGGCCAAAAATGTCAACTACGAAGGAAATCGCGAAAGAAGGGCACTTCCTGACCATTTAATAAGGACTATTGTGGAGGAATTGCGGCGCTATTTTTCAATTTCAGATCCTTTAATGAAAATCGTTCGAGACTCCATTAATGGCATTTTGCGCCATACAAGGCATCGGCCCTGGAAGGACAATCTGGTGGGGATCGAATTTGCGTGACTGTTCAAATGTTGTTAATTTTTTATAAATGTTTTTGTAAATGTTTTGACTTTCTGTACTTTAATAAAGGAGATGTTGCGTTTTTAAATTTTTATGAATAAAGAATTTTTTTTAATAAAACCATACTGTTATGCTGTACATGTTTTGACTTTCTGTACTTTAATAAAGGAGATGTTGCGTGTTTTAACTTGTATTAATAAAGAAATGTTTTTACTTACTGTACACAAGACCTGCACAATTCCAGTCCCCGAGGGCCGCAAACAGGCCCGGTTTTCAAGGTTATCCTTAAAACCGGGCCTGTTTGCGGCCCTCGAGGACTGTAGTTGTGCAGGCCTGACTGACTGTACTGTACACCATCCTACTGTAAATGTTTTGACATTCTGTACATAAATGTTTTCACTAGCAGTAAACCATACACCTGTTAATGTTTTGAATTGCTGTACACTTTAAATGTTTTTAAATTGTATTTGTAAATAAATGTTTTTGTACTTACTCCACCAATAAAAGAAAATGTTGATTTGTTTTAAATTGTTCCATTGTCTCCTTTTATACTGTAACAAAATACAGTGTTTCTAGAACATACAGTACTGTCCAGGCATACTGTACAATACTGTACAGTATACAGTACACTAAGGCCTTGAGCCCATTTTCTATCGTACGTGCTCAAAACAGTCACATCGTACGTGTTGCTTTTTTCCCTCAATACTCTACATCCCAAGAGTAATAAAACAATACATGCTGTACGGGTATAGAATACACATATGTACTGGAATACATGTAGAATAAATGCATACTTTTTATTTTTCGGGGTTATTATACAGTATATACTGTATAAAAAAAGTATTGTATACGGTCTGAAAACAACAGCATACTGTTCAGGTTTTCTATGAAGCTCTCAGTTAGAGTATTCTATCCTAATCAATAACAACGGCCACTAAACTGTGGACTCCGGTACTTGTTTTTTTTAAATCCGATTCAGCAATGTGCAGGCATTCTAACACAAAGCGATATTATCCATCGAAATCCCTCCATTTGCCGTTTTCCGCATGAGATGACAAAGTTTTCTTTTCTGAGGAAAAACAAAAGTACAAGTTTTACTGTAATGGTCAGTCAGTCCCCTAGAGAAGTTCCCACAGTCACTCCCACCAATAATTTTCTCGGGGGGCGTCTCCTGTTCACATGCGCATGCGCCTACTGTCGATGTGATGACACGCATATGCGTTTCAAGAAAGTTCCAATGCGCATGCGCCTAGCTTTCCACCAATTGTTCAGTATCTACTGTAGAAGCAGCTCAGCCAATGATCTTGCTTACAGGAGAATCGCTTGACTGTGCATTGATATTGATATTTTAAATACAGAATAAAATACGGCAACATTACTCACCATAGACTTTGCCAATCTGCTGGTGCCGAGCCACTGCCAGTCCCGTATACTTGATTATACACGTAGTTGACCGGTGACAGCGGGACTACTACACCTGTAGTCAGCTGATGAGGCTGGAAATCGCTTAGTTACATGCAAGCTTGCTGGAATCTGTACGCGAAATCCGGCTCAGGCTGCAGGTATCCGGGCGGGGACAGACAGCAAGGGTTGTCGGTCACCAGGCTTTCACTGACAGTCGGACCGTTATTGGAAGCTGGTACTGGTGCTGGCGCATTGCTTTCCTGCGACTGACGTGTTTTATTTAGTTTTAACATGATCTTTCGCCTTTTGAAGTCTCCATGATCATAGATACGGAAAAAATCCGGTGATACACAACAATACCCTCCAATAACATCGGGATCAATGTGAAAAAAACATGGATCGATACATAAGTTTTTCCTTATTGCACGCTTCCACACATGAGGATCTGGCGAAAATTTGTAAAAGTCATAGATTTCGATAAAATACTGATACATTTGAACAACTGTTGCCATCTTATCATCTGTTGCATTAATCGCGGCCCATAATAAATAAGCGTACGTTCTGTCGGGTTTTTGGAACACGGACTGCAGTTGTACACTCATGTCGGGACTCTCAGGACAATAAAACAAGACCAGACACTGTGCTTATATTTTTTAATATGAAAAGCCTAAATTAATACATTATTGTAACTTCTTTAGTCCCAAGGCCAATTTACAATGGATCACTGTGGTATTCTTTTAAACACCTGCAAGTCGACACATTACTGAAGCGCATGCGCATTACAATTCATGAATATCTGCTATCTGGCGGATACGCAAAGAATTGAAACAATTCAATCTGAACCATTATCAATAAACACATCAACCGCGGGTGTGAATGCAACATGAATGCAGTATGAATGCAGTATGAACGTGGTGAAGTGCGGTGAAGTGCGGTGAAGTGCGTGGCATTTGGAAAAAATCCCTGAAAAAAATCAGAGATGTTGGAGAATAAATGGGGCCGTGGCTGTAAGAGCCATCAGACATGAGTAAATGATCATATAATGACACAGACAAGATTAATGGATAAGGAGAGATCAAAAAGAACAACAGAACATCTAAAAATCTAAGTAGCATAAAAGCAAAAACCATGAAAGTGCACAGAATAAAAAGAAAGAATTCAAAGAAACATGGCATAGCTAAAATAGTCATTTAGCCCAGCTGGGATCAGAGGGGGCTATGCGCTAAGCTCAGTGCTTTTGCGTCTGGCTGGAAAAAAAAAGCATGTCTGATAAAAAGAGAAGGCCTTGAGCCCATTTTCTATCGTACGTGCTCAAAACAGTCACATCGTACGTGTTGCTTTTTTCCCTCAGCTAGCGTTCTTAAACTGTACGTACAGTAGCTGATAGAAAAAAAAAAGCCGCATGTAACATTTGCATGGAGATTTGGCATCTCCATGCAAGGCTGTTACAGGCGATCGCACACTAAATAAATACATTTTAATAATACTGTACATGAGCAGGGGGTCTCCGGAGCTGAACCGCATTGGTTTCAGGTCCGGGGCCCCCCTACTTCAGGAGATACAGGCCCTGTTACAGGATGCCGGTATCCCCTGCACTTTCAAGCGTCCGCGTCACGTGACCGGGACATTTAAATTCTGCAGGGGATACCGGCACCCCATAACGGGGCCTGTATCTCCTGAAGTAGGGGGTCCACGAGGCTGAAACCACTGCAGGTCAGCTCTGGAGACCCCTACACATCTACACTACTGTCAAAACACACATATCAATAAACAATAATTCATTACCATAGCAGATAGCTGCTAAGGTAATGAAGCTGCATCAATGTACATTTTAATAATAGTGTGCAGGAGCAGGGGGTCCCCTGAGCTGAACCGCATTGATTTCTGCCTCAGAGACCCCCTGCTTCCCGAGTTACAGGCACCGGTATGGGGCATCAGAGGCCAATGTCGCCGCCATCTGTATAGCGTGCAAGACGCGACGTGGGCTCTACAAAGATGGCAGCGACACTGGTACCGATGCCCCAAACCGCGGCATGTAACTCGGGAAGCAAGGGGTCCCAGAGGCAAAAATCACACGGCTTGTATAATCCTTTTTCCCTCTCTGCTGCTGGGGTTAATCGAAACCCTTACCTTTGGTTGTACTGGTGACTCATTCTGTTCATTCTATCTATGCAATACGCACGAGTATTTCCTGCATAGTTACATTTGTTGCAGGACTCACTGCTATACACTAGCAGTTTACTACCAGTTGTTATACAGCAGTTTTTTGGGGTTTAGACAAGTTATACCTTTTTATATTGTGGTTCCTAGCATTGCCTCATTTATCCTAACATAGGCATTTACATTGAGTGGCTACTTTATTGTGGTTACAGGGGTATATACGTGTGTTATTTGAGTCCCAGCAGGCCACTGGCAACTATATTTCAGGTGTTGTTTTCCTGACCTCTATTAGCCTATATATTGCAACAGTGTTGTCTTTGTGCGACTGTTACAATCAGGTGTTGTCTAAACAGACATTCCCTATACAGTCAATCTACCTGTATTAATCAAGGTTATTTTACAACACTGTATATGCTAGCAACATCTGTGGACCTAGTTTAGCAATATATTGCATGTAGCAACTCTAGATAGTACAGCAACACCCTGTATGTTACAACCTACACCGCAGAGCCTTTGTGACCGTAGGAGGGGGAAGATAATCTTCTGACTGCAGAATCAAAGCAGTAATTCATCAGAATTTCCTCTATTCCCCACTCCACCGCTCCCACATGGGGATTTTAAACAACATTTTTAAACCTTATTTTAAACCATTGAGTGTGATTATTAGATGTATTAAAGAATTTTTTGTTTTTTCGTCGGTTCCATACCCTGACAGGGAATAGTGCGCAGCCTTTTGGTTATCAGGAGCAATGTATTACTTTATAGGTTAAGAGTGCAGACTAGTGGGGTGCTTTACTAAAAATTTTTTGAGTTCTCTTGGTTATATATATATCATACCCTCCATGCACCTACCTCATTATCTATAGGACCACAATATATGTATAGGTGAGCAGTTCAATTTCTCTTTCATCACAAAGACACTTATGTAAGTTGAATACTTTGTGTTTTTAATATTAAAAGCAATATTATACTATTTTGCTTTTTCTCCTTTGTATGTGGATTTCCCGTCCTTTCCAATGGAACATTACTAGTGTTGATCCGGAGTACTTATCTGGAAATTAAAGTTGGTAACTTCTAACAACCACAACGCCTCACGTGTACACGTGAGTGCAAACTTTATAGAGCTTTCAACACTGATTATATTTGTTGTAGTTGACAATATTGCACTATTTGGTGTCTTTATTTCTATCTTCCATGTCCTGATGAGATTTGCGCACCTGTTTTCTTCTTTCTAACTACCGGCTATTATTTTGTCCATGTTTAATGGCAGCCTCACTGTTGCTCCTTGCCCTAAATCTGTTACTCATGTCAGAAGTCTGTGTGTTGAAGATACCCAATGATGAACAATTACGGCGAAGCCGAAAAAATTCACCATTGGGTATCCCCCTTATCTGATGCAGAGGGTACTGCACCGACACACTTTATTCGAGCAAATGCCCAGTTTGTACCTGGCAGATACCTGGAATCCGCCGCTGCTCACCTCTTGCATGCTTCGTTGCGTTTGCCTTCCCAGCCACGGTTCATGCCTGGCTGACGGGGGCCTGATCTGTTAAATGATAATGAGAAGGATTTACTAGGCTGCAATGTTTCGCTTGTCCACCAGATGGCATAAACTCATGACTTAAGTAATGTGTGGGCTTTGCAGTTGTTTCGTTTAAAAAAAGATACTTTATCCCAGTACAGTATGCTATTGTAACTTGCCCTTGAGACTGAAGGAAGACGTTGCAAAAAATGTATCAATTTAGGCTTTACATACTGTATTAAAAAAAGACAAAGACCATTTTCGCTTACACTATTCTCCAGAGACATGAGTGTTCAAATGCAGCCCGTGTTCCAAAAACCTGATAGAAGTTATGCTTATTTGATATGGGCCGCTATTAATGCAACAGAGGATAAGATGGCAACAGTTGTTCAAATTTATCAGTATTTTATCGAAAACTATGACTTTTACAGATTCTCGCCAACTCCTCATTTGTGGAAGCATGCAATAAGGAAAAAGTTATGTAGTGACCCCTGTTTTCACCGTATTGAGCCCCAATTTGTTGGAGGGTATTGGTGTGTGTCACAGGGTTTTTCCCGTATCTATGATCATGGAGGCGGCAAAAGGCGAAGGGTCGTGTTAAAACCAAATAAGAAGTGACAGTCCCTGCCAAGCAATGCGCCAGAACCAGAACCAGCACCAGCACCAGCTTCTAATGATGGTCCCGCCGTCAGTGACAACCCTGAGATGGATTTCGCAGCCAGTTTTGATGAAGCTTGCATGTACCTAAGCGATTTCCCGCTGACTACAGGTAGGCTAGTCCCTCTGCAAACTATCGACGTGGGTGATGATGAAAGCTGGACTGGCAGTGGCCCGGCGACGGCGCAAGCTGAATGGGAAATTCAGTAATACAGTATGGTGAGTACTGTATTGTTGCCGTATTATTTTGGTGGGGCAGGCTGGGTACTTCTTTAGGGGGCTGACCATTACTGTACATTAAAACTTTTCATTTTGTTTTTCCTCAGAAAAGAAAACGGCTAATGGGGGGATTTCGATGGATAATATTGTGCTGTACAGTATGCTGATGTTTTCCGGCCGAACAGTATACAGTACTGTGTAATAAACCCGAATAAATAAAACTATGCATTTATTCTACAGTACATGTTCAGTAAATTACTGCACATACTGGGGGCGAGATGTGTTTGCAGCAGAGAGAGATTTAATAATATTGTACAGTGAGCAGGGGGTTCCCTGAGCCAGAAATTAATGCTCATGGACCCCCCCTGCTCCTGATCAATATTATTAAAAATACGGAAAATGCTGCGTCATTACCATAGCGGATAGCCGCTAAGGCAATGAAGGGGTTAACCCACCGTGCCTGCTTTATTGTGTGTAGTGGGGATGGGTGAGGGGGGTATTTGGCCCTTGGTGTGAGTTTAGGACTTGCGGGAGGGGGGGGGTTGCGGGTGCACTTAAACCCTTCCCGATCGTAGCATTTAATACCGCTACGGTCATGAAGGGGTTAAGCCCTGCCGCTACCCCCCCCCGCAAGCCCTCCCCAACCATCGTTGGGGCTAATACCCCATTCACCCACCCTCCCGCTACCCACAATAAAAAAATACACACACACACAGCAGCCGCCAAAAAATAAATAAATAAATGACAATAAATACATTTGAAATACATTTTTATTGATAGTGTAGATGTGCAGGGGGTCTCCGGAGCTGAATCGCGTTGGTTTTAGGTCTGGGGACCCCGTGCCCCCCGAGATACAGGCCCCTTTAGGGGGTGCCGGTATCCCTCTACGTTTAAAGACCCCGATCACGTGACCGCGGCCTGTAAACCAAGCAGAGCAGAGGGATACCGGCACCCCCTAAAGGGGCCTGTATCTCGGGGGGCACGGGGTCCCCAGACCTGAAACCTGTGCGCTTCTGCTCTGGAGACCCTCTGCACATGTACAGTATCAATAAAACACATACAATATACAGTATAAATAAACACTCGTTCTTTACCTTAGCGTCTATGCGCTATGGTAAAGAAGCATCATTTGTGTATTTTAATAGTATTTTACAGTGAGCAGGGGGTTCCCTGAGCCAGAAATTAATGCTCATGGACCCCCCCTGCTCCTGATCAATATTATTAAAAATACGGAAAATACTGCGTCATTACCATAGCGGATAGCCACTAAGGCAATGAAGGGGTTAACCCACCGTGCCCGCTTTATTGTGTGTAGTGGGGATGGGTGAGGGGGGTATTTGGCCCTTGGTGTGAGTTTAGGACTTGCGGGAGGGGGGGGGGGTTGCGGGTGCACTTAACCCCTTCACGACCGTAGCAGTTAATACCGCTACGGTCATGAAGGGGTTAAGCCCTCCCGCTACCCCCCCCCCGCAAGCCCTCCCCAACCATCGTTGGGGCTAATACCCCATTCACCCACCCTCCCGCTACCCACAATATAAAAATACACACACACACAGCAGCCGCCAAAAAATAAATAAATAAATATAAATAAATAAATAAATGACAATAAATACATTTGAAATACATTTTTATTGATAGTGTAGATGTGCAGGGGGTCTCCGGAGCTGAATCGCGTTGGTTTTAGGTCTGGGGACCCCGTGCCCCCCGAGATACAGGCCCCTTTAGGGGGTGCCGGTATCCCTCTGCTCTGCTTGGTTTAACAGGCTGCGGTCACGTGATCGGGGCTTTTAAACGCAGAGGGATACCGGCACCCCCTAAAGGGGCCTGTATCTCGGGGGGCACGGGGTCCCCAGACCTGAAACCTGTGCGCTTCTGCTCTGGAGACCCTCTGCACATGTACAGTGTCAATAAAACACATACAATATACAGTATAAATAAACACTCGTTCTTTACCTTAGCGTCTATGCGCTATGGTAAAGAAGCATCATTTGTGTATTTTAATAATATTGTACAGTGAGCAGGGGGTTCCCTGAGCCAGAAATTAATGCTCATGGACCCCCCCCTGCTCCTGATCAATATTATTAAAAATACGGAAAATGGATGATGCGCATGCGCGGCGGGCTGGAGATGGCAGTGTGAACGCGCAGCTCCATTACCCGTCGGCAGAATTATAAAATTATATCAGTGAAATACCAAACAGAGCAGGGGCAAAACACCACACACAGAACCCCGTTATCCCAAGGCACATCTTGATCCCCTCGGCGGAGCAATGGCAACACGGAGGCAGAAACCAAAGGCAAAGGCAGATGTCAGGTCTGACTTTGCCAACGCAGGTAAAGCGGGAACCACAGACCACTCTGCAATCTCGGACTCGGATTCGGCCCAGGAGGCAGAGGGAGCCCAAGCAGGTCACACTAAAATCATTAAAAAGGAGATAGCAAGGCTCCTCACAGACCTGAAAACGTTTTTTAAAGGAGAAGTGGAAAGCCTCAGAAAAGACATAATCCAGATAGGCACCCGCACCAGTGAACTGGAGGACCGCATGGAGGACAGCCATAGGAGACATCAGGAAACGGGCACAAAACTGGGGGCTCTAGAGGCCAGGATTGCGGAATTGGAAGCCAGGCAGGAGGACAATGAAAATCGAGACCGGCGCAATAACCTGCGAGTGAGGGGGATACCAGAAGAAGTCATAGACCCAGAAGCCCTGCTTGCCCGGTGGATGGCATCCCTGCTACCGGGTAAGGCGGAGGCTGAACTAACCATGGACCGCTGCCACAGAGCTCTGCGTTCAAGGCCCCTGCCGTCGAACCCCCCGAGGGATGTCATCCTCCGGCTACACCACTTCAAAACGAAGGAGGAGGTGTGCAGAATAACAAGGGCCACCCCACACATAACATTTGAAGGGATTACCTTGTCCGTCTTCCAGGACATCTCCCCCCTAACCCTTGCCCGCCGAAGAGCTGTGCTCCCTGTAACGAAGGAGCTCAGGGATAGAGACATTAGGTACCGGTGGGCCTTTCCCTTTGCCCTGGTGGTGATCAGGAATGGCCGCTCTCATGTGCTGAGGCAACCCTCTGAGAGCGTGGCCTTCCTCAAAAAACTGGGAATCAAGGGGGCTCCCAATACCCCGCGAGGGGCGAGTAATGCCCAAACAGAGAGGCAGGAGACAGCCCCAGCGTCCACGGAGCCCTGGGTGGAGGTGCCCTCCTCGGCGCGAGAGAAGAGAACAGAGAGGGTGACGAGCGAAGAGAGAAACAGCTAAGGCCCGGAGCGGAATACCAACAAATAAAAAAAAAAAAAAGCAAAATAACAAAAAAAACACACCACTCTACTCAGGGGGGTTCCAGTCACGGTTGACACCCACCCTCGGAGTGATTAGAAGACGCCCTCCCAAAGAACCAGCTGTCAGAGATGGCAAAATCCTGGGCAATAAAGAACTATCCAACAAAATGGCCAGTTGATCATACCTGTATCAGAATAGGTAGAGGAGGCGCGGAGCTTCAATGGCGGCGAGGAATTGGCGCGAAGGTTCTGCTCCGCTGAGACGGCCCGCCCTCCTCTCCGCCCTCTCTCGTCCAGAGACAGCCCACGAATGCGAACCTCCCGCCTGGCCAGATGACGTCATCAGCAGAGTCGCGCGAGACGCGACTACTCCGCAAGACCAACGCGAGACCTAAAGAGCCGGTGGAGCCCGCGAGACCTCAGAGGAGGGAGTACCGGTGCCTGCAGCCTCCGGAGTGGAACTTCCTGCTGGACGCACTCGAGCTCTAGCCCGGAGGAGATAAAGGAGGGACAATACTAGAGAGAGCAAGCATTTAGGCGCCCACATACGGGGGGAGGGCGCGAACACTAGGGGGAGCTGGGGGAGGTCCTGGGAGTTGTATTACCAGACGGACAGAGGAAGCTGGACATGGCCAAAAGAACCTGCACAGGGAGTTTAGAAGGGGCGGACAAGGTTACTAGGGAGTGGGTAATTGTTACAGGGGTTAGGGGGGTGGGTTACTATTTAGGGGAGGGGGGAAGTGGTAGTTATAGAAATAGTTATAGTTGTGGATAAGTTAAAAAGTTTGGTTGCTGACAGAAACAGATGCCGGCGGGGGGAAGAGGCGCGTTGCAGATCCTACCCGCAGGCATGCGCTTCACAGACGAGGTCGCGGCCCTAGGCCGTACCCACGTCAAAGTCCCGGGAACCCGTGGTCGACAAGAGAGGCCATGGGGTTGGACCAGGAGGGAGGGGGGTCCGGAGGAAGAATATCCTTCCTGGGCATCGAACCCGAGGTCCAGCCGGACCAATACGGTTCTGTATGTTGATATATGTTCTTTATGTTTTTCCCCAGTGTTTTCTTCCCTCCCCACCTCTGGTCCTCACGGCGAAGAAAAGGAGTCACCCCTTCACATCGGACGACGAGGCACTTCCTGCTATGCAGCATCAGCCCTAGGTAGGCACGAGTCCGGCCATTTGCACAGCCACCCACCTCTCACAAATACATGGCGGTAACATTCTTATCGCAGAATGTTAAGGGGTTCAATAGCCCGACTAAAAGAAAGGTCGCCTTCTCCGAATTTAGGCGGCGAAAAGCCGACGTTTTATTCTTACAAGAGACACATTTTAGCGCCCAAAACACCCCGAAATTCTTAGATAAGCAGTATGGTCAGGTATTTTTGTCATCGGCCAAAGAAAAGAAAAAAGGGGTAGCAATAATATTCCACAACAGGGCCCCCTTTCAAGTGGAGAAAGTCAAACGAGATCCTGGCGGGAGGTATATCATCCTAGTGGGCCTTTTAAAACAGAGCAGATTGACACTGGCGAACGTCTATGCCCCAGGCTCAGGGGAACCTCAGTTCTTTGCCGAGTTCTTTCAGACACTCCAGCGAATTGTGGAGGGACAAGTAATACTGGCAGGGGACTTTAACAAAGTCATGGACCCAAGGATAGACCGCTCCCCACTAGCTCAGACCCAGAGGAGAGAGGGTAACGGGCCAATGCTAAAAGGCCTAAGACAGATGGGCTTGATAGATATTTGGAGAGAACATCACCGGGGAGAACGCGGATACACATTTTATTCCCACCCCCATGACAGCTACAGCAGGATTGATCACTTCTTTGTGTCTGGTAGAATGGTCCCACAGATATCCGATACTCACATACATGACATAACATGGTCGGATCATGCATCTATAGAGCTGAGATGCGTGCAAATTAATCCGCCTAGTTCGGGAGCAAATTGGAGGCTAAATGAATCGCTGATTAAAATACCAGAAATCGCAAAACAAGTTAAGAGTGAAATCTCCCAGTACTTCCAAACTAATCTGGGGTCTGTGGAATCCCACACAACGCTGTGGGAGGCTCACAAGGCCTCGATGAGAGGGATATTAATTGGCATAGCTGCTAGGAAAAAGAAACAGAAAGAGGCCAAAATGACCCAGCTTTATCAGAGGTTGCACGAGCTCTCTATACTACATAACCGATCAGGTAGAGAGGAAACATTAAAGGAGTTGAAGGATGTTAGGATTGAGCTCAACCTCCTCCTTACGTCCCGGGCTGAGAAAGATCTGAGTTGGACACAGAGGAAGTTCTTTGAGAAAGCTAACAAACCGGACACAATGCTAGCCACCAGACTCCGAAACAGACAGCCAAATTTCAATATTCACTCTATTAGGACAACAGAGGGGAAGTTCTCGTCAAATCCCAAAATTATCGTAGACGAGTTTAAAAAGTTTTACGCACAGCTATATAATGGGGAGAAGGTGGTCCACAATGCCAGGACAAGCAGTAAACTGCGGAAATTCCTGGCAGGCGCAGAGTTACCACAACTGGGCAACTTAGAACGAGAGGCAATCCAGTGCGACTTCACAGGGGAAGAACTGTTGACAGTGGTTAAGGGTTTAAAACCCTCTAAAGCCCCGGGCCCAGACGGGTTCTCAAATTTATACTACAAAAAATTTATTGGAGTTCTCGCTCCACATATGCTCCGGTTATTTAACGGAGTGCTGGCTGGAGAGCCCTTCTCGGAACAGATGCTCCAGGCGTCGATCTCCTTGATTCATAAAAGGGACAAAGACCCCACAAATTGTCAAAGCTATCGGCCTATATCATTAATAAATACAGATGTTAAAATCTATTCTAAATTGCTGGCCAATCGTTTGAGTGTCATCCTGCCGGGGCTTATCTATCCCGACCAAGTTGGCTTCATTACCAACAGACAGGCGGCCGACAATACTAGACGGATTGTAGATATAATTGACTTCGTGGAAGCCAACGGGGTCGGGGGTGTTATTTTAAGCTTAGATGCAGAGAAGGCCTTTGACAGGATAGACTGGCCATACCTGGAGTCCACGCTTGGAGCGTTTGGGTTTGGGGGCAAGTTCCAGAGGGCAATAAAAGCGTTATACAGTGCGCCTGCAGCTCGGGTGGTTCACCAGGGGTTTCCCTCAGAGCTGTTCCCAATTAAAAGTGGTACGAGACAGGGTTGCCCGCTATCACCCTTGTTGTTCGCCCTATGCATTGAACCACTAGCAGCCCAAATTCGTAACAACAAAGATATCACTGGAGTACAAATACACTCGCAAGAACACAAAGTGGCTTTGTACGCAGACGATATTATTCTAACCCTGACGAAGCCGCTAATCTCGTTACCTAACCTGTTCGGGCTTCTAGAACAATTTAACCAGATCTCGGGGTTCAAGATTAATCAGACAAAATCAGAGGCCCTAAGTCTTAATATTCCCCGAGAAATGGAGAAGCTGATTGAACTCAACTTTGAGTTCAAGTGGAGACCCTCCTCCATAAGATACCTAGGGGTGTATATCACAAAAAAGATAGGCTCCTTGTATCAAGCAAATTACCCCAGTCTATTGAAAACTCTAAAAAAAGAATTACAAGACTGGGCAGCATATGGTATCTCATGGTTAGGACGGATCTATAGCGTCAAGATGAACATCCTCCCCCGGATTTTATACCTGTTTCAGACTCTCCCGATACCCGTGGTTCGGGCAGATATTATGGGACTCCAAAAAGAGATCTCGAGATTTATTTGGAAGGGGAAAAAACCACGGATAAATGCCAAAATGATGCAGCAGTCAAAGGAGGGGGGGGGTCTAGCTGTCCCGAGTATTATGTCCTATTACAAAGCGGCACAATTGTGCCAAATTACGCAGTGGCATGGGGACCCGGAGCTAAGGCGGTGGGTGGCACTAGAAAAGGAGATGTGTGCCCCTCTGGAGCTCGGTGACCTAATCTGGTACCCGCGGAAACGGGTAAAGGACATAGACAGGGCACTATCCTCTGTTCTCAACTCGCTCTCGGTCTGGGAAGCATCTAAAAGTAGTCGCTCGTTGACCTCCAAACATACGCTCATGGCCCCCTTATATGGTAATCCAGATTTTGCTCCCGGTCTAGCGAACAAGAGTTTCCCATTGTGGCGCAAATTGGGGTTGAGGAGGTTGAAGGATCTGGAGGGTAGTAATACAATTAAATCTTTTGAGCTTTTAAAGTCAGAAACGGACATCCCCAACACAGAATTCATTAGATACCTCCAGGTCCGGGCTTTTTACAACGCACATCCGGTGAGACCACCGCTAACAAAGTTTGAACAGCTCTGCGTGAGAGGAACAAACACGCGGGGACTGATTTCTACCTTGTACAGAGACGTGGTCGGTACTGACAAACCAGTTACAGACAAACCTAGATTTATGGCCCAGTGGGAGTCGGACCTCCAGTGCACACTAGAGGACGAGGACTGGACGGCGATTTTTAGAGCGGCAGCGAGTAGCTCCATCTGCACGACCTTGAAGGAGAACTCATATAAGGTAATGTTGCGCTGGTATCTCACCCCAGTTAGATTAGCTAAATTCGTCCCAGGCTCTTCCCCGCTTTGCCCTAGGCAGTGCGGGGAACGGGGGGACTTGGTGCACATGCTGTGGTCTTGCCCGAGAATAGTACCGATTTGGACACAGATTAGAGATTGGCTACAGAGGCTCTTCCTGGGCCTCCAAATTACGCTTGACCCATGGGTGTTCCTATTAAGCAAACCCACAGATGAGGTTTCGCGCTCAGGGAACAGATTAATAGCACATTTTGCAACGGCTATGAGGTGCGAGACAGCAGCATTATGGAACCAGAACGTAATCCCATCACTAGCAAAGATCAGGAATAGAATTTGGTTCATATGCCGAATGGAAAAATTAACGAGTCTAATCAACGACTCTGGCGACAAATTCCAAAAAGTCTGGCTGCCCTGGTTGGCACAGACGGACATCCAGGGAGTGAACGATGCCACGATATGGCTATAATTTAAAGGAAGTGAGTTCTCCTATGAGGGGTGCCAGGGAGTGGGATGAGAAGGACGGTCCGGACGTAGGGATCCCCCAGGTAGCAATAATTTGGAAGAGGCAGTGCAACCTTAGTCGAGAGGGTGGCGCGGTATCACGGCGATGGCAACTCGCTACTGGCGTCGGTTGGAAGGACATAGGATGAAGATTCTTCGCATATCCCCCTCCCCCTCCCCCTTCCCAATCCCTCCCCTCCCCCACTCTCCGTTGTAGTCATGTCTGAATGTTTGTGATGTCTTGTCGTATCCCCATCACGTCGTCTGTTTAGTGTTGTATGTCCCACAGATGGAGTTTATTTGTGTGCGTACTGCAAAAGTTGACATTATGTTTATTTCTTCAATGTATGTATACAAAAACCAATAAAAAAGAATGTTTAAAAAAAAAAAATACGGAAAATGCTGCGTCATTACCATAGCGGATAGCCGCAAAGGCAATGAAGGGGTTAAGGCATAATAAACAATTAATACATTCAATACATATTTTTCACGTCTGTGTTAAAACTCCCTGCCTTCTCTCTAATCTATGTAAAACCCCCTCCCCCTCTTCTCGCTTTTAAAACGCCCTGCCTTCTCTCTAATCTATGTAAAACCCCCTCCCCCTATCCCCCTATTGTGTGTGTGCGTTAAGCTTCCCTGCAATCTATGTAAAAAAACTCCCCCTATTGTGTGTGTGTGTTAAATCTGCCTGGCCTGTGTTTCTGAGTGCTGAGTGCTCTGCGTTAAAGGCCCCGATCACGTGATCGCGGCCTGTAAACCAAGCAGAGCAGAGGGATACCGGCACCCCCTAAAGGGGCCTGTATCTCGGGGGGCACGGGGTCCCCAGACCTGAAACCTGTGCACTTCAGCTCCGGAGACCCCCTGCACATCTACACTATCAATAAAAATGTATTTCAAATGTATTTATTGTCATTTATTTATTTATTTATTTACATTTATTTATTAATTTTGCTGCTGCTGCAAGTTCTAAACTCACACCAAGGGCCAAACACCCCCCTCACCCCCAATAAAAAAAATTCACGCACAGCAGCCCCACAATTAATAAATAAATCTAAATAAATAAATAAATAAATAAATACATGAAGAGAAATAAATATATACTGTACAGTATATACTGTATATATACTGGATATATATATATATATATACATAATACAGTATATATAATAACAATCCCTATACAGTACATATAAAGTATATACTGTGTACAGTATATATATACTGTATACATATATATATATATATATATATATATATATATATATATTTTTATATATATATATATATATATATATATATACTGTATAGTATACAGTATACAGTATATACACACAGATGATGAACCAATATACAAATACAGTACATGTAGAATGGTTATCAAAATCATACTGTCCTACAAATAACGCATCTCCATACAGTACAGACAATAATAATAATAATCCATTTAATAATCCTAACTGATTTTACAATATAAAACATAACATTCCAATCCACACAGTACATTGCATTTACATTGTATACTGTAAATGATGCATAGCATTAAATCTATGCACCATATACTGTACATTCTGCAAATGAATGTTAACAATATAATTGCAAGCTACTCTACCAGTAAATACAAACACTTCCAAACAAGTCAACTACAGTATTTTAACCAATCAAGTAAACCAAAATCAATATATACTGTAAGTACCAACCAGAAAACACAATTTAAAACCAAAGCTAACCCTTACAATACCAAGGATTACATCTATCTAATTGTAAAAAACCTTATACATTATACACAGCATTGTTTAAAGCCCCCTCCCCCCTAATGTTTCTGTTAAGCAGATTACACTGAAGGGAGAGAGATATAAAGGCCTAAAGCCCCTTCCCCCCTAATGTTTCTGTTAAACAGATTACAATGAAGGGAGAGAGATATAAAGGCCTAAAGCCCCTTCCCCCCTAATGTTTCTGTTAAACAGATTACAATGAAGGGAGAGAGATATAAAGGCCTAAAGCCCCTTCCCCCCTAATGTTTCTGTTAAACAGATTACAATGAAGGGAGAGAGATATAAAGGCCTAAAGCCTTACCTGCATTGGTAAACCCTCCCTGCATTGGTAAACCCTCCCTGCATTGATGTCGTGCAGTGTATGTAAATGTGGGGAGGGGGGGGACCCAATGTGCATAATGTACTGTGAGGTCTAACCACCCTCACCCCCTACCCACATACTGTACCGTTACCCCCCCCCCATCCTGGCCATGGCCCCTCACGCACAGCAGCTCCACAATTAATAAATAAATCTAAATAAATACATGAAGAGAAATAAATATATACTGTACTGTAAGTGCCCGCTTTATTGTGTGTAGCGGGGGTGGGTGACGGGGTTTATAAATGTGAGTTTATAAATAAAATAAAGAATATTATTTCTAGGGGCTCTAGAACAGAAGTTCCCAAGCCAATTTCGCGCTCATTGCTCTTTTTTTGCTCTTTTTTTACAATGTTGCTGGTCTTGCGGCTTTGCAGTCTGCAAGCAAAAAGCGCAAGTGTATGAAGTCTGGGTGAGCGCTTTCCACATTTGATGCCTACGGCACCTTCCCATTTCTACACACTTCAATACCTGCACAGTTGGTAGCGCTTTCCATCCCAGCTACCATTCTGGATATTCACCTCTCACAGGCCATTCTTGCCCGAGTCTGTCCTATCAGACAGGGGCATTAACCTGTATCCACACCACCTGGACAATTTCTCTCTGTCAGAGACTTGTGCTATTTATTTTATATATTTTTGTGTAATTATTCATGCAATTTTATGCTCATTTCATATGTGGTTTTCAACATAAAGTGGCTGCTGGGCCTGATCCTAACTCATATAGCGCTTCCCTGTTTGTTTGTTTATTGCAAGCAAAAAGCAGTTTGTAGTACTGAGTGTGAGATAAATTACTGTATTTATCAGTGTTGATCAAAGAGAGTTGATCAGAAGGATTCCCCTTATATACAGCACTCTATTGTCATTCATACAGTACTGTATACTGTAGTAAAGGGTAGACAACACATGGTCTTGCAGTATACTGTATTACTAAAAATCTGTCAGGTTGACCAGAATCACTGCGGATATCGGAAAATAATACAATTTTATTAATTCTAAGTAGAATTAATAAAATTGTATTATTTTCCGATATCCGCAGTGATTCTGGTCAACCTGACAGATTTTTAGTAATACTGTACAGTATACTGCAAGACCATGTGTTGTCTACCCTTTACTACAGTATACAGTACTGTATGAATGACAATAGAGTGCTGTACTGTATACTTTATAAGGGGAATCCTTCTGATCAACTCTCTTTGATCAATACTGATAAATACAGTATCATATTTATACCCCTTTTGCACCTGTCGTTCCATCCTATGCACCCATTTACTGTACAATGGTGATTGCGGTCGTATTCACGTACTTTATGTGAGATAAATTAACCAGTTCTTTTATTGCTGAAGTCGCCACAAAAAACTTTTATTTACAAATACAGTACAATACAATGGTGAAACATTTCAAGTTAACAGCAATTCAAAACCTCAACACACTAATACACCCAGCTCCTCCCGTCAGTAACGCAGCTCAGGCCCCAGCGTGACTATGTGTAATACTAATACACCTACGTAGAATTGACCAGAATCACTGCGGATATCGGAAAATAATACAATTTTATAAATTCTACGTAGAATTAATAAAATTTTATTATTTTCCGATATACGCAGTGATTCTGGTCAACCTGACAGATTTGTAGTAATACAGTATACTGCAAGACCATGTGTTGTCTACCCTTTACTACAGTATACTGTATGAATGACAATAGAGTGCTGTATACTTTATAAGGGGAATCCTTCTGATCAACTCTCTTTGATCAACACTGATAAATATCATATTTATACCCCTTTAGCACCTGTCGTTCCATCCTATGCACCCATTTACAATGGTGATTGCGGTCGTATTCACGTACTTTATGTGAGATAAATTAACCAGTTCTTTTATTGCTGAAGTAGCCACAAAAAACTTTTATTTACAAATATAGTACAATACAATGGTGAAACATTTCATGTTAACAGCAATTCAAAACATCAACACACTGTACAGTACTGTATGATTATTTATTTATAATACAGTATACAGCTCTGTACTGTATATGCAGTATACAGTATACTGTACTATATTTGGGCCTTGTCTTTGGGGGTTTATTCATGCAATTATTAGGGTGACCTGCCGTTGGAAATACTGACACAGTACAATCCTACAGCTACACCACCCACCCCCTCCCTTAGAGTTTTTAATCCCTCCCTGGCCAAGCATCAATCGTCTGGCTAATCCAATCCAAGCCATTGTTTTGTTAATCTGGCCCTGGGCTGGCTACGGTAACAAGATTCAGCAGGAGGCCAGCCAGAGTACTGTATCATCCCACCATCCACCTTCCTTAGAGGGAGGCCTGCCTGCTTTGGAAAAATCCCCTCTCGAATTTGAAATGTAAATCTGATGTGCATCCGTTTGCTTACAGTAACTGTTCTGTTCAGAACAGCCACTGCTTCTAAATTACTGAAAATATACAGGATAAATATACAGTAATGTGAAATAATCCGTTCTGTGGGTCTGAGAGGGTTGAAAGTCACCAGGTCCTCATACAGTACAGTACATTCTCGAATACCTTTAGAATAAAAATACAGTATATATAAATATACAGTATAAATATTGCACAGTATACTGTAATGTTAAATAACCCATCCTGTTCTTTTTCCCTTCATACTGTAACAGTATCCTCATTGTGTCTGCGGTACAGTAGTTCATTGAGAGAGGAGAGGTTTTGTGTACATCATTACTGCTCTTTATATACTGTACATTTGACTGCACAAGCAGATTTGATGGAACACAAGGCCCCCCCTCCCCCTTGGGCACCCTTTTTCCTGGAACGACAAGAAAACAAAAACTTTGTTCAGTTACTGTACTGTACTGTATGTGCGTACTGTATTATGGTAGAACTACTGTACAGTAGGTGGCTGGTGCAGCTTTCTCTGGAAAGAAAAAAATGGAACAGTTAGTAGGCATTTACTGTAGTACTGTCAAACTAGTCTACTGTACTGTATACTGGAACTACTGTATACTCTGACTATTGGGAAAGAAAAAATCTGTGCCATACTTACCTGTATCATACTGTACTTACTGTACAATACTACAGCACTGTACTACTTTCCTGATGCTTGCCCATTGCGCGCGATGACAATGGGCAACACAGTGGCAATATGGTCTATATATTTATTGCATCGTTCCACGGTGAGTACATCGTTCCAAAAACTCATTATGGCTTTATACAACTCGTCCTTCTTGGAGGGTTTCGCCACTTTAAGGATGTGGTCCTTCAGCTGATGCCAGACCATTTCGATCGGATTGAAGTCTGGCGATCTGTGATTGGAAAGAAAGGACAATTAGTTTAAGAGATACAGTACACAGTAAAAACAGTGGGGAACATAAATGGGACACGGTCTACTGCACTTACTCCGCTGGCGTCTTCACCCAGTTGATGCCGCGCTCAAGGATATGCGCCGTCGACGCGGTGTGCTTGGGATCATTGTCCTGGTAAAAGCGATGACCATTGGGAAAGTCTTGTGTGATGTATCGCACTATCACGGGCACAATGTTGTCTTGGAAGAAATCTTTATTCATGATTCCTATAGCAAGAAAAGAAAAGTGCTCAATAGTACAGTACAGTGCATACGGTAAGGCAACACTAGTCAAGTACAGTGCATTAGGCGGCATTATATTTGAGAAATTGTACCTTCAAAGACGACAATGCATCCCGGTCCACGCCTAGAGATGGCACCCCACACATGCAGCTTCACAGGGTGTTTTGGCCGCGGCTTCAAAGTTATGCGGCCTTTTTTGTGGAACGCAAATCTTGCAAATCTCTCCAGCGACACAGTAGACTCATCAGTGAAGATGCAATCCTGGAAAGTCTCACCGCTGTCGATCCATGCCTGGGCCTGGAGCACTCTTTTGATTTTGTTTGCGTCCCGTATCATGGGGTACGCTCTGTAATGACAATGAATAAAAAATGTTAGCGTCACAGCGCAGTACAGTTTGCAAAACAACACTTTTACTTTACAGTACCTCCTGTACTGTCCAGTACTAACCTCACACGTCCATATTTCCATCCAATTCTGCGTCTCATCTTCTTTATGCTGCTCTCGGATACAGTCAGATTTTGGTTTTCCTGAAGAGTGTTTTTAACCCTTAATGCGCTCCTCTCATCATTCTCCACACTTATTCTGTCCACCAGAAGAGTAGTCTCCCTACAATGCAAAGAAATTATATTGTGTTATTAATATGCAGCAATATAAAATGTATACTGTATACTGTACATGTAATGTTGTAATATACAGTAAATATAAATATACAAAAAATGTATACTGCTGTACTATAAATATAAATAGACAAAATATACAGTATACAGTACTGTTGTAATATAAATATACTAT
Organism: Ascaphus truei; assembly: GCF_040206685.1. Lineage (NCBI taxonomy): Eukaryota > Metazoa > Chordata > Amphibia > Anura > Ascaphidae > Ascaphus > Ascaphus truei. Next base: position 321,631,593 of record NC_134483.1, read on the forward strand.
ATAAATATACTGTTGTTATATCATAATAAATACACATCATATACTGTATATTCCGTTGTAAGATGAATTGCAATATACCAAAAGTGTATACTGCTGCACAAAAAATATAAATTGACCACACATACACTATATACTGTTGTAATATAATAAATATACTATATAAATATGGTATACTGTTGTTATATCATAATAAATACACATCATATACTGTATATTCCGTTGTAAGATGAATTGCAATATACCAAAAGTGTATACTGCTGCACAAAAAATATAAATTGACCACACATACAGTACACTACAGTATATACTGTTGTAATATAAATATACTATATAAATACGGTATACTGTAGATGTACACTACAGTTTTCTATATTTTTTTTGGTTAAGTTTTATAAATACAGTATACTTACGCATTTGTTACCCTTGGTGCCTTTTTGCGGTCTCTGTTTTTTCCTTGTGCATGATAGCACACGGTGCTTGATGGCACAACGAGGCCATAAGCAGTTAACCAGCGCTGGATATCTGCAATTCGTTTTCCGCTCGTGTACATCTCCTTCATTCTCATGCTGAGATCCTTTGAAATCTTCTTAACAGGCATTGCTGCGAGTACTGTAGAAAGAAATACAAACACAAGAATGTGTATTCGATGTTTAGTCGATGTGTATTCAATGTGCAGTGAATCCACAAAATGGATGGTGTATTTATATGTTAATGACTCACATTACAGACCACCCACTTTCAACACCTGTACCTGGCCGCCATGCATAAAAGGTTGTACAAGTTGCATAGCCCACCACTTGCTGATCTTTATCTGAGCCATTGTCCAGATACTGCATTGTGCCTCCCGCTTACATGGAGCATCCCCGGTTCTATGGACGAAAGAACCATCTCACCTCTGCTGTGCCTGCCACACTGAAAAAGAGAAAGGCAGTTACCGTTTCCAAGCCAAAGGCAAAGCGACAGGCTAAGGCCAACAAAGAAAACCTTCTGCTGACCCCAAAGGCTAAGGCTTTTAAAACACGTCAGCCTTATTATGTGAAGAAGAAATACAGTACTGTGATCGGTACGAAAGACGAATGGCAGCCAACTCACCGAATCCACAGACCACTTGCTCCCATAAGCTTCGACGACTCTGCTGTAGCTGTCCCGGAAATCTTCAGCCCGGCTTCTCCACCCCCATCTTCTCCGGTTCCATCTGAAGATGCTGCTGCCTCTGAAATCCACGGGTCACCTTCTCCATCCCTCTTCGACGACGCTGCAGCTTCTCCTGTACCGGGCATCCCCAGGTCACCTCTTCCACTCTCCATCGATGCCGCTTCTCTCCAGAGAACACCCATCTCATCCTCTGTTGGACCCATCCCCCCAGATCTCCAGATGCCATGCACAAGCAGCTCGTTAGACCGGATCCTGAATGGGCTAAGTGTGGATCTCCCCGGGAATTCTAGTGTGCTGGCAAAGCTAGATCTGCTTCTGGAGTCGGTGCTACATATGGAGCAACGGATGCTACAAATGGAGCAACAGCTGGATCAACGGATGCTACATATGGAGCAACGGATGGATCAACGGATGGACAAGATAGAGGCTGACATAGCGGGCATACATTATTTGCTCGGTATTAATGCCCCTGTTTCCCCGACGCTGGAGCAGAGGGGTGACATGGATGTGATGCATGGTACCTTCGACCCCCTTCCATCACCAAGCACACCCCCTCCACCAGAAGATGCAGTGTACTATGCTATTGAGGAGGACATGACAACCCCGTCAAGACCACGCCAGGAGACAACCCGGCGACCACTACCGGAGGAAAGCTTCCTCCCAGACACCCTACCATTGCCCATCGCCTCAAGTACACCCGCTCCCAAAAGACCTCCTACACCCGCTCGCATACAAACAGAGCCCGACATCTCCCTGTGCGATCTGCCACCGGCGCTGAGGGAGAAGTATAGGGTGAGGAGTGCTGGTATACCACACAAGTATGCCTTGATCATATTTAAACACCATGTTCCCTACACATTGTACTGCGAGTGGGTGTTCAAAGTGAACTATGATGGGAATCGCCAAAAAAAGGCCCTTCCTTCTAATTTAAGGAAAAAGATTGTGGAAGAAATGCAGCGCTATTACCCTGTTACAGATCCTGTAATGAGAGGCGTTAGAGACTGCATTAATGGCGTTTTGCGCCATGCAAGGAATCGGCCATAAATGGAAAATGGGGAGGACTTTCAGTGAGACCATACTGTAATATTGTGCTGTACTGTACAGTACATGTTTTACCCTATAGTACCTGCTGTACTTAAACAAAGGATACTGTATGTTGTTGTGTGTTGCACGGTTTTTGTACTGTATTTGTAAATAAAAGTTTTTGGTGGCGACTTCAGCAATAAAAGAACTGCTTAATTTATCTCACACTCAGTACTACAAACTGCTTTTTGCTGCCAGACTGCAAACCCGCAAGACCAGCAACATTGTAACAAAAGTGCAATGAGCGCGCAATTGGCGTGGGAACTTCTGTTCTAAGGCCCCTAGAAATAATATTCTTTATTTTATTTATAAACTCACATTTATAAACCCCGTCACCCACCCCCGCTACACACAATAAAAATTAATCACACACAGCATCCCCGCAATAAATAAATAAATAAATAAATACAAATAAATACATTTGAAATACATTTTTATTTATAGTGTAGATGTGCAGGGGGTCTCGGGAGCTGAACCGCACTGGTTTCAGGTCGGGGGACCTCCTGCCCCCCGAGATACAGGCCCCTTTAGGGGGTGCCGGTATCCCTCTGCGTTAAATACCCGATCACGTGACCGCGGCCTGTTAAACCAAGCAGAGCAGAGGGATACCGGCACCCCCTAAAGGGGCCTGTATCTCGGGGGGCACGGGGTCCCCGACCTGAAACCTGTGCGCTTCTGCTCTGGAGACCCTCTGCACATCTACACTGTGAATAAAACACATACATCATTAAAGAATCATTCTTTAGCTTAGCGGCTATGCGCTATGGTAAAGAAGCAGCATTTCTGTATTTTTAATAATATTGTACAGTGAGCATGGGGTTCCCTGAGACAGAAATCTAATCTCAGGGGACCCCCTGCTCCTGCACAATATTATTAAAAGTTCAGAAATTATGCTTCATTAGCATAGCGTATAGCCGCTAAGGTAATGAAGGGGTTAAGGCATAATAACCAATAAATACATTCAATACACTACCCACTACCCATGGCAACCTCCGCTGCTGCTGCTGTACAGTAAAACAGAGAAAAAAATTAACACTTTCAAAGTAATGTCCCCTAACCCCTTAATCACCATAGCGGTTATTAACCGCTACAGTCATGAAGGGGTTTACCCACCCTCACCCACCACTCGGGACGCCTACTGTACATACCCTCCCACTCTAACCCCCCACCCCGTGAGGCCTAACCACCCTCAACCCTCACCCACTAACTACCCACAAGGGAGGCCTACCCACATACCGTTGGGGAACCCCCCCCACCCCCCACCCCCAGTCCACGCAATCAAAACAATGCACAGCCCCACAATAAACAGCATTCTATTTATTAAATACATTACCCACCCCCTGTGCCCCCCCCCATAAATACAAGATTTATTCTTTTACATTCAGGGTCCATAACGCAGCCCCACGCTAGTACCCGGTGGGCTGGCAGGGCACCTGGACAGACCTACAGTTTACCAGCAGCATTCCACAGGTTCTGGAGGCCTGCTGGTGGATCCTTCCAGCACCATGGCGCCCAGGTGGTCTCCTTGGGTCACCGTGAGCCACAATTGGGTCCCCACAGTAGGCCCAAGGATGTCTGGGAGCCCCGGGTCAAACCCACAGGTGTCTGCGGGGCCTCGGGTGGTTCCCATGGGGGTCAGGGGAACTCACGGGTGCTCACTACGGGTCCGCGGTGCCCCCACAGAAGTGGGACCACACATCATCATCCCCGCACCTACGGGTCGGAGGTGCCCCCACAGAAGTGGGACCACACATCGTCATACCCGCAGACTACGGGTCAGAGGTGCCCCCACAGAAGTGGGACCACACATCATCATGCCCGCATGTGTCACCCGTGGAACCACCAGCCTGCTACCCTTTAGGATACCCGAGGATTCCCCGCGGGTGGTCTCCAGAGGTCCCACGCAAAACCACGCAAGTAACCTTGAATGTAAAAAAAATAAACCTGGCCTATACATTCAATACATACACCCTCCCCCCCAACACCTACAGTACAATAATGTGCAAAATAACTATTATCCAGATATGGATAATAGATTAATTGCCCATTATTAAAAACATTAACTAGCATATACAAATAAATAAAGTACTACTGACCTCATCAATACGAAGTGTCCGACGCCAGCGCCTTCCTTCTCTTGCCCACACAAAACATAGCCAAAACCAAGCCAATACATTGCAATTACATTCAGATATCAATTAACCCCTTAAACACCTTATCGGATAATAACCGCAAAGGTAATTAAGGGGTTAAGCCACACAGGCACGATACCCACCCTGCACCCATGAATTTGTACTGTGGCTTCATCATGCAACTATATATATATACTGTATATATATATACACAGAGAGACAGAGAGAAAGAGAGAGAGAGATATATATACAGTATATATATATATATATATATATACTGTATATATATATATATATATATATATATATATATATATATATATATATATATATACACACACACGTTATATACACACCCATGATAAACCAATATACAGTACAAATAAATGTAGAAGGGTTATCAAAAGCATACTGCCCTACAACCAAACACTTCTCCATACAGACACTACATTAAAATCAATTTCCTTTAAAAATCCTAACTGATCTCACAATCTACTGTACTGTATATGATCACAAACCAATGAAAAAACTCACATTCCAATATGCATAAAATCTATGCACCATATACATTCTGCAAATTAATCAAACGTAAACAAAAATCAATTAGCAATCATTATTTACATCCCTAAACAATTCACACTCAATCACGAACAATGAAACCATTAACAGATTCACGCCTAGAGCAGAACAATTAAGCCTTTGAAAAAATATAAGTACCGACAAAAATACAACCTTTACAACCAAGGCTATCTATCCCTGACCTTCCTCAAACACACAATACAATACCAAGGAATACATCTATCTAATTTTAAAATACTTTAAACTCACAAAATAATTAAAAACACATCTAATCCAGCTTTTAAAACATCATCATTTCTTACCCTGAATGTATACTGTACAGTATATCTCTCTAGACATATATATTGTACATACATACATACATACAGTGGCAAGAAATGATATACCACAAAAAAAAAAAATACACATGTTAAAAAACCTTTTGAAAAAATTAACAAGTTAAATAAAATACATTTCTTTACTGTAGTTCACTTACCATTACTTGCCCCCACCGATTCCCGTTGCGCAGCTTACTCACGAACCAATCCACGATCAGGAACCCATAAAATAATAAACCATTCAAAATAATAAACATTAAACTAAAAATCCAAATCAATCCACGGGTCTTCTACTTGTAATCCATCTTCATCTGTATTCTTCTTTCTTCTATCTCCTTCCGGGCGGGGCAGGGCGTGGTCTTCTTTCCATCATCGGCCACGCCCTTGTCTTTTTTCTTCTCCTGAGGTCCTTCCTCCGCGGCGTCTGGCTGCAAAATGAGACGACATAGGCTTTTAAAGGCCTATGACGTCACATTTTGCGTCATGGTTCTCACGGTCCTGATTGGACCGTGAAAACCATGTGTTTTGGGGGAGAAAGGATGTGACGTCAATGAAAACCTGTCACGTGGTACGGTAGCCAATCAGAGCGTGGGAACTTTATCCTTATTGACGTCACATCCTTTCTCCCCCAAGCCCCTGACACATGGTATACCAGAGCCAATCAGAGTAGGGATAAAGTTCCCACGCTCTGATTGGCTCTAGTACCATGTGTGCACGGCCATGTGCCTTTTCATGACGTCATCTTAAAGGCAATTGAAGCAAAGCCATTCTGATTGGCTGTGCTTTCATTCCCTTTAAGTGACGTCATCATTTTTTTTTTATCGGCCAAAACACATGATTTTCACGGTCCAATCAGGACCGTGAGAACCATGACGCAAAATGTGACATCATAGGCCTTTAAAAGCCTATGTCGTCTCATTTTGCAGCCAGACGCCGCGGAGGATGGACCTCCGGAGAAGAAAAAAGACAAGGGCGTGGCCGATGATGGAAAGAAGACCACGCCCTGCCCCGCCCGGAAGGAGATAGAAGAAAGAAGAATACAGATGAAGATGCATTACAAGTAGAAGACCCGTGGATTGATTTGGATTTTTAGTTTAATGTTTATTATTTTGAATGGTTTATTATTTTATGGGTTCCTGATCGTGGATTGGTTCGTGAGTAAGCTGTGCAACGGGAATCGGTGGGGGCAAGTAATGGTAAGTGAACTACAGTAAAGAAATGTATTTTATTTAACTTGTTAATTTTTTCAAAAGGTTTTTTAACATGTGTATTTTTTTTTTTTGTGGTATATCATTTCTTGCCACTGTATGTATGTATGTATGTACTGTATGTATTTATATATGTCTAGAGAGATATATACATACAGTACAGTACAGGATAAGAAATGATGTTGTTTTAAAAGCTGGATTAGATGTGTTTTTAATTATTTTGTGTATGCTGCTACTGTATGCTTTATTGTGAGTTTAAAGTATTTTAAAATTAGATAGATGTATTCCTTGGTATTGTATTGTGTGTTTGAGGAAGGTCAGGGATAGATAGCCTTGGTTGTAAAGGTTGTATTTTTGTCGGTACTTATATTTTTTCAAAGACTTAATTGTTCTGCTCTAGGCGTGAATCTGTTAATGGTTTCATTGTTCGTGATTGAGTGTGAATTGTTTAGGTATGTAGAGAAGAAAATAATGCACAAAAGCGCACAAGGGAAGGAATTAGTTATTAATTTATTAAAACAAACACATAAACAGCTGAGGGGATCCAACCCCTCCTCAGCTCAATGGATTAGTTGCCCAGAAATATAAACCATATATATGGTCTCTAAACATAGAAAAATCTGACACAGTAAACCATACACAACATAAGAAAAAAACACACAATCAATGTAAAAATGAACAAAGAGAGTATTAACAGCCCAAGGAAGTTAAGGTTAAAACCGCCATAGAGGGCTATAATACTGCTGACAGGGGGAAACGAACACTCACACTGAGGCAGAGAAGGGGGACCTCTGATGACCGTACAGGATCCGGATCACGGCATCAAGGAAGATGGAAATAACCGCCTCTGGAGCCTCAGGCAAGCTCCGTTTCAGCCTCTCAGCAAACACGTGCAGGATGACCTGTCGTGACCTCTACGCGTTTCGCACCACGTGCTTCGTCAGGAGGTCACGTACAGCGTCATCTGCGCGTATTTGTAGGAAGAAGGGAATCAGTTAGGACGGCCCCCTTCCGACGCCAAACCCAATGCCCTTAGAATGCCAGTAGTATGCTTAAAGTGATGCTACCTCTTTCCCTTGCAACGTCATGTGTTACAGCGGTCACGTGTTGCAGGTTTAACAGACACATATACAAATCCGAACCTGCAATGCTTACATAGACATGAACATAACATAACTTGAGATCATCAACTTATATACATACACTGAATTAGAGCAAAAACAAATATATATTTTACATATTAATTGCACATGCTGAGACTATAATTCATCCTTAAAATACCCAATTAATTAAAATAGATGCATATAGTGCTTTAATTAAAACATACAATGTTAATACATATACCATAAAAATGAGAGACGAATATAATATTGAATAATTAATGAAAATAAAAATAAAATTTAACAAACATTGAGCCAAATATTTTATCTCAAAAATGGAGTGAGCTCAATAAGTTCATTAAAACCAATCGGATGTCTAGTTTGCATGTCATAGATCCAATACTGTTCACATTTTAATAAATGATTATCTCTATTGCCTTGTCTGCTGTTCATTTGGATATGTTCAAGCCCTTTAAATGTGATGCAACTGGGGTCATTGTTGTGGATCTCTTTAAAGTGTTTTAAAAGTGGTGTAAGCGGCATACCTTTAGCTGTAATTTTCGGTATGTTTTTTACGTTTCTCAAATGTTCTAACATACGCATTTTTAGTGGCCGTTTTGTCTTACCGATGTACTGTAAATTACAGTTACACTGTAAGACGTAAACCACATGCGTAGTCTGACAGTTAATGAAACTTTTGGTATTGTAACTCCGCTTAGTGGCACAAGACGTGACTGTAGTTCCTTTACAGATATGTTTACACGCCTTGCACTTCCCACATTTATATGTGCCTTTAATACCCAAGCGATCTTTAATGTCACCAGATGCGATGGCTTTTCTGGTGATTTGGCTTGGGGCCAACATGTTTTTTATATTTGGCGCACGTTTAAACACTATCCCAGGTTGTGAATTTAACTGAGGGCCCAATACAGGGTCCATTTTCAGTATTCCCCAGTGTTTTTTTAAGATTTTCCTGACCCCATTATGCATATCACTGAACTGAGTTATAAAAGCAGGGATTTTTGTATTTTTACTTTTGTCCCTCTTATTTTTATTATATTTCATCAGTGATTTCCTTTCTATTTTTTCCAGTTTCTTTATTGAGGAATCTATCAGTTCCTCATTATACTTCTTATCGAGAAATCTTGTCTTGAGGAACTTAGATTGTATATCAAATTCCTCAACCTTGGAATTGTTTCTCTTTAGTCTTAGAAACTGGTTAAAGGGAATATTCTGAACCCATCTATTGTCATGACAGCTAAGAGGGTCAAGATAAGAATTAACGTTAGTAGCTTTAAAGTGTGTTTTGGTCTGAACTGTATTGGATTCAATATATATTTCCAAATCGAGGAAATTAATGCTAACTGAGCTGTTAACACCACTAAATTTTAGATTAAATTGATTTGCATTTAGTTGATCAACAAATCCAAGATAGGATTCCTCAGTTCCCTCCCACACAATGATGATGTCATCGATATATCTCCTCCACAGCCTCAGCTGTGGAGGAGAACATCGAAATACCTCAAGCGACTCCCACAGTCCCATATATAGGTTAGCGAACGACGGGGCAAACGTAGTCCCCATCGCCGTCCCCAAGATTTGTAAAAAATAAAGGGAATCAAACATAAAATAATTGTGACCCAAAATGAATTCAATTGATGTAAGAATAAAATCAATTTGGGTTATAGGTAATAGTTGTGGGTTCATAAGAAAGTATCTTGTTGCCTCTATACCTTTTTGGTGAGGGATGCTCGTGTATAGTGCTTGCACATTTAAAGTGGCTAATCTACAACTATCATTCCAAACAAAATTATCCAAAACCTGTAAAACCATAGTGGTGTCTTTAAGGTGAGATGGAAGTGATGTGACTAGTGATTGTAGGTAAAAATCAATATATGTGGACAAATTAGAAGTAATAGAATCGATTCCTGAAATAATAGGGCGTCCAGGTGGGGAAGTGAGGGATTTGTGAATCTAGGGGATGTAGTAAAAGATGGGGACTGTGGGTGTCTCAATGAGTATATATTCATATTCTGACTTAGACAAAATCCCAATTGCAAGAACCTCAGTCAAATGTCCCAAGTATTCTCGAGTTGGATCTCTCTCCAAAGAAACATAAGTGGTTTTATCTTCCAAAATGCGATAAGCCTCTTTAAAATAGTCCTCTTTATCCAAGAGGACTATTCCACCCCCTTTGTCAGCTGACCTCAAGACAATATCTGGGTTGGCTTTCAAGGTGTTTATACTTTTACGTTCCTCCCAGGTAAGGTTGGAATGATGTTTGGAGGATCTTTTTTTACACATTTCTTTAAAGTCCCTCTCCACCATTTTACCAAATAGGTCAATATTATGTCCTCTAGAGGCATATGGGTAGAAGACTGAATTGGGCTTAAATCCTGTATGAAGGTAACTACTGAAATTGACAAAATCTGGGTCACTTTCTCTTAAAAGGGCTTCAAGGTCCTCAATTAATGCTGCATCTTCGATATCATGCTCTATAGGTTTTTTAATTTGAGTGTTAGCTAGTTTGTCACCAGAGCTACTAAAATGACGCTGTAATGTCATTTTCCTCAAATATTTTTGAAGGTCAATGTATAGATCAAACTCTTTCGCATCTCTTGTGGGTGCAAAGGTGAGCCCCTTCTTTAGCACCTGAAAGAGATGGTGATCTATAGTGAGCGAAGATAAATTAAATATCCCGCTAGCGATTAATGTTAATGACTTAGGGATCCCCTCTTTGTGGGCGGGCTTTCTCCCTCCTCTCTTACCTCGTCTGAGTATCCCCTTTTGCGATTCACTTTTGTCAGGGGATTTGAGGGAGGGTTGTCTAGATCCCAGCTCGGTCTTTTGAGCTTGTTTTTTGTTGTTTTCTGAAAAAAACAGTCATTATTATCATCATTTTCACTGACACTTCCTTTACCTCTTAGTTTTGAGAATTTGTTAGAAACCGGGATATCAAATTCTATATGTTTGTCTTCCTTAGGAGTATATTGTTCTCTCCTTGGATGTTTATATTTATGTTTGATATCATTTGGCTTCCCATTTTTGCCCACTGTTGACCAATTATCACTATGGCTTCTCTCTCTATATTTGTGTTGTTGATAGGGCCCTTCCTTAGAGTGATCTTTCTTATTCTCATAGTGTGGTCTTTTTGAATTTTTATTTACTTTGTTGGCTTTCTCATTTTTCTGAGGATTTTTTAGAGATTTATTGGTTTGGAATGGCACCGGACCGATTTTGATCCTTTTTCATTGGTTCTATTTTAGATGGATTTGTGCTAACTGACTTTTGTGGAGTCTGATCATGTAAGGTTATCTCCTTATTAGCGCTTTTGACTGTTTTGTCTTTCCAATCTTTTTGCCTGTTCTCCAAATAATCAATTTTATCTCTTAGGAATTTTTTATTTTTCCTCAACATGATCCCTTTCTCATGTTTTTTCAGTTTCCCCACCATATCTTCTACCAGTTTTGGCAGCCCCTCTAGTGTTGGCAAACTGATAATGTCCGTCTTGACCTTATCAATTTTGATGGACAATTCTTGTACAGTAGTTCCTTTTTCCTCTCTCCCATAAGGAGTTTGACGAGGTTAGTGGAACTGATCTCAAGAATTTCTTCCCAAATGGCTAAAAAAGCTGGATTTTCATTGCCATACGTGGGTTTAATTAACAGTCGCAACCCTCTAGGGATCCTTTTATGCTTAATATATTCTTCAAAGGATACAAGTTCCCAAAATGCCTTAGTTTCTTGCTCCAACAATTTTGTAAGTGCAAGTACTAATGAGGGTAAATCAGTGGAATCATCTTCCAAATTGACATCATCACAAAACATTTGACCTACTAACGCACTTCTATTGTTCCTATTATTCAAACTAGACAAAAATAAGGTGGTGAAATCAAGTGGTACAGCCATCTTATAGTCTAAGTAGTATCAAAATACAATTGATAAAAATACAAATTGATAAAAAGCCCCTCAGTAAAAGGTCTCTCAAATATAAAATAAATGCACTTATACACAATTAATTAATAATTAATATAACGCAGAATACAGTCTTATCTATGCAGCTAAAAATCCAGGGGAGAAAAGGTAAACCAATGTCCCAAGTCCAACTAAATGAATCTGGAAACAGTCCTTTATCTTGAAAGCAAAAAGCAGGATTTTCAGCGCTCGTGCTGCAGATGTTTTGATAGGATTAATCCCTGTGCTGCACGTGCATGGAGCGTCTCCCCAGGAGCTCCCACTTCAGAGGTGATCCCCCCTCGAAGGGGGGGAGGACACCCTGAGAAACAGAGAAGAAAATAATGCACAAAAGCGCACAAGGGAAGGAATTAGTTATTAATTTATTAAAACAAACACATAAACAGCTGAGGGGATCCAACCCCTCCTCAGCTCAATGGATTAGTTGCCCAGAAATATAAACCATATATATGGTCTCTAAACATAGAAAAATCTGACACAGTAAACCATACACAACATAAGAAAAAAACACACAATCAATGTAAAAATGAACAAAGAGAGTATTAACAGCCCAAGGAAGTTAAGGTTAAAACCGCCATAGAGGGCTATAATACTGCTGACAGGGGGAAACGAACACTCACACTGAGGCAGAGAAGGGGGACCTCTGATGACCGTACAGGATCCGGATCACGGCATCAAGGAAGATGGAAATAACCGCCTCTGGAGCCTCAGGCAAGCTCCGTTTCAGCCTCTCAGCAAACACGCGCAGGATGACCTGTCGTGACCTCTACGTGTTTCGCACCACGTGCTTCGTCAGGAGGTCACGTACAGCGTCATCTGCGCGTATTTGTAGGAAGAAGGGAATCAGTTAGGACGGCCCCCTTCCGACGCCAAACCCAATGCCCTTAGAATGCCAGTAGTATGCTTAAAGTGATTCTACCTCTTTCCCTTGCAACGTCATGTGTTACAGCGGTCACGTGTTGCAGGTTTAACAGACACATATACAAATCCGAACCTGCAATGCTTACATAGACATGAACATAACATAACTTGAGATCATCAACTTATATACATACACTGAATTAGAGCAAAAACAAATATATATTTTACATATTAATTGCACATGCTGAGACTATAATTCATCCTTAAAATACCCAATTAATTAAAATAGATGCATATAGTGCTTTAATTAAAACATACAATGTTAATACATATACCATAAAAATGAGAGACGAATATAATATTGAATAATTAATGAAAATAAAAATAAAATTAAACAAACATTGAGCCAAATATTTTATCTCAAAAATGGAGTGAGCTCAATAAGTTCATTAAAACCAATCGGATGTCTAGTTTGCATTTCATAGATCCAATACTGTTCACATTTTAATAAATGATTATCTCTATTGCCTTGTCTGCTGTTCATTTGGATATGTTCAAGCCCTTTAAATGTGATGCAACTGGGGTCATTGTTGTGGATCTCTTTAAAGGCCTATGACGTCACATTTTGCGTCATGGTTCTCACGGTCCTGATTGGACCGTGAAAACCATGTGTTTTGGGGGAGAAAGGATGTGACGTCAATGAAAACCTGTCACGTGGTACGGTAGCCAATCAGAGCGTGGGAACTTTATCCTTATTGACGTCACATCCTTTCTCCCCCAAGCCCCTGACACATGGTATACCAGAGCCAATCAGAGTAGGGATAAAGTTCCCACGCTCTGATTGGCTCTAGTACCATGTGTGCACGGCCATGTGCCTTTTCATGACGTCATCTTAAAGGCAATTGAAGCAAAGCCATTCTGATTGGCTGTGCTTTCATTCCATTTAAGTGACGTCATCATTTTTTTTTTATCGGCCAAAACACATGATTTTCACGGTCCAATCAGGACCGTGAGAACCATGACGCAAAATGTGACATCATAGGCCTTTAAAAGCCTATGTCGTCTCATTTTGCAGCCAGACGCCGCGGAGGATGGACCTCCGGAGAAGAAAAAAGACAAGGGCGTGGCCGATGATGGAAAGAAGACCACGCCCTGCCCCGCCCGGAAGGAGATAGAAGAAAGAAGAATACAGATGAAGATGGATTACAAGTAGAAGACCCGTGGATTGATTTGGATTTTTAGTTTAATGTTTATTATTTTGAATGGTTTATTATTTTATGGGTTCCTGATCGTGGATTGGTTCGTGAGTAAGCTGCGCAACGGGAATCGGTGGGGGCAAGTAATGGTAAGTGAACTACAGTAAAGAAATGTATTTTATTTAACTTGTTAATTTTTTCAAAAGGTTTTTTAACATGTGTATTTTTTTTTTTTGTGGTATATCATTTCTTGCCACTGTATGTATGTATGTATGTACTGTATGTATGTATATATGTCTAGAGAGATATATACATACAGTACAGTACAGGGTAAGAAATGATGTTGTTTTAAAAGCTGGATTAGATGTGTTTTTAATTATTTTGTGTATGCTGCTACTGTATGCTTTATTGTGAGTTTAAAGTATTTTAAAATTAGATAGATGTATTCCTTGGTATTGTATTGTGTGTTTGAGGAAGGTCAGGGATAGATAGCCTTGGTTGTAAAGGTTGTATTTTTGTCGGTACTTATATTTTTTCAAAGGCTTAATTGTTCTGCTCTAGGCGTGAATCTGTTAATGGTTTCATTGTTCGTGATTGAGTGTGAATTGTTTAGGTATGGAAATAATGATTGCTAATTGATTTTTGTTTACGTTTGATTAATTTGCAGAATGTACAGTATATAGTGCATAGATTTTATGCATATTGGAATGTGAGTTTTTTCATTGGTTTGTGATCATATACAGTATATTGTGAGATCAGTTAGGATTTTTAAAGGAAATTGATTTTAATGTAGTGTCTGTATGGAGAAGTGTTTGGTTGTAGGGCAGTATGCTTTTGATAACCCTTCTACATTTATTTGTACTGTATATTGGTTTATCATGGGTGTGTACAGGTATATAAGGTATATAACGTGTGTATATATATATATATATATACAGTATATATATATATATATATATATATATATATATATATATATATATATATATGAACAGAAAAAGAGAGAGAGCGCACGCCCCATAGCATAATACTGCGTAATTTATTATAAAAATGGGGAAGGGATGGAAGGGGGGGGGGGGGGAATCGCACTCACAGGATAAAAAATATTAAAATGCAGTTTGTGAATAAATTCACCACCATCCGGTACTGCTGGGCAAGGTCCCTTCACGGTAGCTGTTCCTGATCACCTCCAGATCACCTCCAACCGGATAAGGATGCCTTTGTACCGACTGTGTGCTGATCGAATTCAGCTCTCCACTCCGAATGGCCGCTATTATCTTCCCGCGCTTCGTGTGGCCTCATGCGCGTGCGCAGCGTCTTCGTGACGTAATCGCGCTTCCTCAGTCTCCCTGACGCGTTTCGTCACCAATCGGCGACTTTCTCAAAGGGCTGATGGATCATGGGTAAACGTCCTGCCCCTTTATACAGTCAGTCCAATGATTCATAATTACTCGCAGGGGGATGTTTAACCCTTAGTTCGCTTTAAGGTTGCTGCTCAGTTAAATGGATACTGCAGATGACTGACAGCAAAAGGGGCAAAATTGGAACCATTTTCTATGGAGATATCACTTACTATGGGAGGATCTAATCACTTAATACATATACAAAACACAATAAACAATAAGTTACATAATTAAAACTACATTGCACTCTAAAAATAAAAACGAATGTAATTCATATGTAGAGAAAAATTAACTGACAGACTACATACAATTAACTCGAATAAAAATACCCATATTAATTAAACACTTACTACATATAAGAAAAATGAAATAACATTATATTCCTATTATCAAACATATGAATAAAAGTTAAACATCAAACATTGAATAATATTGATGAACACATAACAAGAGTGCTAATAGTTGACAATATGTTATTCCATCAAGGAACAGGAAGTCCAAAGGGAGTAAATGGGAGAGAGAAAGAGTTATAGGGATGGGTGTATGAAATACACCAATACTGTGTGAGAGTATATTTAGAAATTGTATTATGTTTTATTATTCTCAGAAATTCCAATTATGCTAATATATATATGTGTATTATTTTATGTGAATACTATGTTAATAATGTTATCTAAATTTATTATAAATTAAAAATAAAAAATAAATATTATATGATTAAATGTGCACTCTGTGATTCTTCTAAGGGCCAGGGATAGGGAATGATGTGATGTTGGAATAGGATGCTGTGAGGGGAAGGAAAAGGGCACCAAATATTGGGGAAGTGAGTGGTGGGGGAATGTGACATGTATATGTGGATAGGAAGGGAATATACAGAGGAAGCTGTTTTGGATGTGGGAGTGGGGGGAAAAAAGGAGTACCGAGGAGAGAGCTGTTAACTTACCTCCACGGTTAGAGCGACGAGAGTCCAAGCCGGCAGGAGATCAGACTAGAGTACTAGCATCCAGATACTCGTTGAGTCCACCAGGGGTAAGTGTCCCTAACTGGTGGATCCAATAAGTCTCCTGTCTGCACAGGATCTTGAACCGATCGCCTCCTAGAGCACAGGGGGAGATGTATTCCAGGCCCATTATTGTCATACATTTAGGGTCCTGGTTATGGTGAATTTTGTAATGTCGGGAAATACCATTCATAATTAATCCCTTTATGACACTCCTCCTGTGCTCCAGGAAACGGGTGCAGAGAGGCCTTGTGGTGCGTCCAATATAACGTAACCCGCATCCACACTGGATGCAGTACACCACAAAATTACTGCGGCAGTTGATGAAGCTCCTAACCTGATAAGTACTATCTCTATGGGTGGAACTGAACTCAATTCCTGTTCTAAGGTGTTTACAGGTGATGCACCTCACTCGTCCACATTTATGGTTACCTTTAAGGCTATTCTCAACCAACTTATTGGAAACTTTATCTGATTTTAATTTGGTGGGTGCTATAATACTCTTCATATTTCTAGCCTTTCTGTAAACTATCGATGCCCGATCAGGAAGAATGCCTTTTAAATGAGGATCACATCTAAGAATTCCCCAGTGATTGCTCACTATCTTCTGGATGGCTTTATGTGACTGGTTGTAAGTTGTGATGAATCTCAAACTGGATTTCACATTTTTCTCCGAGATCACTGGTGAATTATATCTCAATCGAGATGTGACCTGCTTGTTCTTTGATGTAAGCAGCATTTTGGATCTATCAAGGGAATTAACTTTCCTAAAAGACTCAGAAACCAATCTGTTATCATAACCTTTTTGTATAAATTTGAGGCTAAGTTGTTCAGACTGCTGGACAAAATCAATATCTCTGGAGCAGTTTCTCCTAAGTCTATGAAACTGCCCCAGAGGAATATTGTGTAGCCACTGCTTTCGATGGTTGCTGGATGCATGAACGTAATTATTTACAGAGACTTCTTTAAA
Organism: Ascaphus truei; assembly: GCF_040206685.1. NCBI lineage: Eukaryota > Metazoa > Chordata > Amphibia > Anura > Ascaphidae > Ascaphus > Ascaphus truei. Next base: position 321,648,571 of record NC_134483.1, read on the forward strand.
ATGTGTGGATGTAATGATATTAAGATTTTCATCTGTGGTGAGTAACAGATCCAAAAATACTATGGAGGTGGCGTCTATATTGAATGTAAATTTCAATCCCAAAGGATTGTCATCCAATGATTTAAGAATATCTAATAATTGCGCCTCCTCTCCATCCCAGATGAAAATCATATCATCTATGAAACGGCCATAGTACACGAGGCCCGCTCCAAGATCTTCATTTTGCCACACAAATCTCTCCTCCCAATAACCCATGAAGAGACTTGCGTAGCTGGGAGCGAACCTCGTGCCCATAGCCGTTCCACAGATCTGTAAATGGTAAACCTCCTCAAACAAAAAATAATTGTGATTTAAAATAAATCTAACACAATCCAAAATAAATAACTTATGTTTCCTTGGGATGCACAAATCCTTGTCAAGCCAGTATTGTAATGCTTCAATTCCCATGGTATGGTCAATGCAGGTATATAATGAGGCCACATCACATGTGGCCCACAAATAGGTGGATTTCCACTTAATGCCTGAGGTGGCCTCGATGACATGGAGCGTGTCCCTAATATGTGACCTGAGCTGAGCTACATAAGGTTGGAGATGATAATCCACATACTGGGACAGGCTCGACGTCATCGACTCCACCCCAGACACAATGGGCCTGCCAGGGGGATTGACCAGGGACTTGTGCACCTTAGGCAAATGATAAAATATGGGGGTGCGAGGATGAGGATTAAATAAAAATTTAAACTCTGTTTTTGAAATAATATCCTGAATGAGTGCTGTAGAAAGAAGTTCTTTTAATTCAATTTGATAAACCTGTACCGGATCAGACTCAAGTATAACATAGGAGGCCTGGTCACCCAGGAGTCTGCGTGCCTCTAAGAGATACGCAGAAATGTCCTGGATGACCACCCCTCCTCCCTAGTCAGCCTGCCTGATGACAATAAGGGGATCTTCTTTAAATAGTTTCAATGCATCCTGTTCACCTTGACTCAGATTTTTATTTATCTTAGGTTTCTTACTGCATAATGCCTCAAAGTCCTGCAGAACTAAACTATAGAAGGCTTCAATAAATCCTCCCTTCGACTGATAGGGGAAAAATATCGATTTGGGTCTGAAAGGTGAATGTATGATTTTTAAATCATCCTCCAAATCAAAATTGCTCTCAACAGGATGCATGGACAAATTTAAAGCGTCAATGCCATCCTGCGAAGCATTTAAAATGCCTTCTGATTCCCCCAGCAGTGAAGAGAGGGCCTCTAGATAAACATGATCCTGTGTGTTAAATGGATCCGCCTCTTTACTATTTTTAATGTTAGTTTCTTGAATATTAAAATGTCTTTTTAACGTTATTTTCCTAATGAAACTATTGAGATCCACAAACAACTGGAAGGCATTAGGGCCTGTGTTGGGAGCGAATGACAGTCCCCTCTCCAAAAGAGATATATCATAGATGGTTAATAATTTAGATGATAAATTAAATATGGAACCATTACCCTCATTAGGGGATATTAATCTTCTTCTGTTTTCCTTCTTAGCCTGCTGGACTCTCCCCGCTCTAACTCCTCTCCTCCTCTTTTTCCCAGACTCTGTGATTTGTTGGGCACCTCTCGGTCCCATAGGGGGTATTGTTTCTCCTTGTCTCTTTCTCTCTCCTTTTCCCTGGACTTCTTGTCCTGTTTCTGGGTTTTGTCTAAAAAAGAAGAATGAGGAGATGTATTAGTCACTATAGCTTCTTTGGGTCTGGTGGCTTGGACTATATCAGTATTTGGAGGGATGCGGGACTGATCACTAATGTCCTCTTCTACCGGCAGTGGCTCAACCTCAAGGGCCGAGAAACGACTGCCGGGAGCTGAGGCCATTCTGGATCCTTCTGAGGCGTAGGGAGAATTCCTCCTATGGTTGTGGGGTATATGATGTTGCCCCTCCCTCCCTCTAGGGGTGTAGGCTTACACACTTTTTATTTACACGATATTAGCACTACAGTTTATTACACAGAGTAATAGAATATTATTTTGGCGCCACAATTTTTTGTTTTTTTATATATATATATATATATATACACACAGTATACTGTATATCTCTCTCTCTCTCTCTTTCTCTCTGTCTCTCTGTATGTATACTGTATATATACAGTATATATATATAGTTGCATGATGAAGCCACAGTACAAATTCATGGGTGCAGGGTGGGTATCGTGCCTGTGTGGCTTAACCCCTTAATTACCTTTGCGGTTATTATCTGATAAGGTGTTTAAGGGGTTAATTGATATCTGAATGTAATTGCAATGTATTGGCTTTGTATTTGCTATGTACAGTATGTTGTGGACAAGACAAGGATTTTGCTGGCAACGGACACTTCGTATTGATGAGGTCAGTAGTACTTTATTTATTTGTATATGCTAGTTAATGTTTTTAATAATGGGCAATTAATCTATTATCCATATCTGGATAATAGTTATTTTGCACATTATTGTACTGTAGGTGTTGGGGGGGAGGGTGTATGTATTGAATGTATAGGCCAGGTTTATTTTTTTTACATTCAGGGTTTGATTCCGTTGTTTTGCGTGGGGCCTATGGAGACCACCTGTGGGTATCCTCGGGTATCCTAAAGGGTAGCAGGCTGGTGGTTCCACGGGTGACACATGCGGGGATGACGATGTGTGGTCCCACTTCTGTGGGGGCACCTCCGACCCGTAGGTGCGGGGATGATGATGTGTGGTCCCACTTCTGTGCGGGCACCGCGGACCCGTAGTGAGCACCCGTGAGTTCCCCAGACCCCCATGGGAACCACCCGAGGCCCCGTAGACACCTGTGGGTTTGACCCGGGGCTCCCAGACATCCTTGGGCCTACCGTGGGGACCCAATTGTGGCTCACGGTGACCCAAGGAGACCACCTGGGCGCCATGGTGCTGGCAGGATCCACCAGCAGGCCTCCAGAACCTGTGGAATGCTGCTGGTAAACTGTAGGTCTGTCCAGGTGCCCTGCCAGCCCACCGGGGACTAGCGTGGGGCTGCGTTATTGACCCTGAATGTAAAAGAATAAATCTTGTATTTATGGGGGGGGGCACAGGGTGTGGGTAATGTATTTAATAAATAGAATGCTGTTTATTGTGGGGCTGTGCATTGTTTTGATTGCGTGGACTGGGGGTGGGGGGTGGGGTGGGTTCCCCAACTCTATGTGGGTAGGCCTCCCTTGTGGGTAGTTAGTGGGTGAGGGTTGAGGGTGGTTAGGCCTCACGGGGTGGGGGGTTAGAGTGGGAGGGTATGTACAGTAGGCGTCCCGAGTGGTGGGTGAGGGTGGGTTAACCCCTTCATGACTGTAGCGGTTAATAACCGCTATGGTGATTAAGGGGTTAGGGGACATTACTTTGAAAGTGTTAATTTTTTTCTCTGTTTTACTGTACAGCAGCAGCAGCGGAGGTTGCCATGGGTAGTGGGTAGTGTATTGAATGTATTTATTGGTTATTATGCCTTAACCCCTTCATTACCTTAGCAGCTATACGCTATGCTAATGAAGCATAATTTCTGAACTTTTAATAATATTGTGCAGGAGCAGGGGGTCCCCTGAGATTAGATTTCTGTCTCAGGGAACCCCCTGCTCACTGTACAATATTATTAAAAATACAGAAATGCTGCTTCTTTACCATAGCGCATAGCCGCTAAGCTAAAGAATGATTCTTTAATGATGTGTGTGTTTTATTCACAGTGTAGATGTGCAGGGGGTCTCCAGAGCAGAAGCGCACAGGTTTCAGGTCTGGGGACCCCGTGCCCCCCAAGATACAGGCCCCTTTAGGGGGTGCCGGTATCCCTCTGCTCTGCTTGGTTTACAGGCCGCGATCACGTGATCGGGGCCTTTAACGCAGAGCACTCAGCACTCAGAAACACAGGCCAGGCAGATTTAACACACACACACAATAGGGGGAGGTTTTTTTACATAGATTGCAGGGAAGCTTAACGCACACACACAATAGGGGGATAGGGGGAGGGGGTTTTACATAGATTAGAGAGAAGGCAGGGCGTTTTAAAAGCGAGAAGAGGGGGAGGGGGTTTTACATAGATTAGAGAGAAGGCAGGGAGTTTTAACACAGACGTGAAAAATATGTATTGAATGTATTAATTGTTTATTATGCATTAACCCCTTCATTGCCTTAGCGGCTATCCGCTATGGTAATGACGCAGCATTTTCCGTATTTTTAATAATATTGATCAGGAGCAGGGGGGGTCCCTGAGCATTAATTTCTGGCTCAGGGAACCCCCTGCTCACTGTACAATATTATTAAAATACACAAATGATGCTTCTTTACCATAGCGCATAGACGCTAAGGTAAAGAACGAGTGTTTATTTATACTGTATATTGTATGTGTTTTATTGATACTGTACATGTGCAGAGCAGAAGCGCACAGGTTTCAGGTCTGGGGACCCCGTGCCCCCCGAGATACAGGCCCCTTTAGGGGGTGCCGGTATCCCTCTGCGTTTAAAAGCCCCGATCACGTGACCGCGGCCTGTTAAACCAAGCAGAGCAGAGGGATACCGGCACCCCCTAAAGGGGCCTGTATCTCGGGGGGCACGGGGTCCCCAGACCTAAAACCAATGCGATTCAGCTCCGGAGACCCCCTGCACATCTACACTACCAATAAAAATGTATTTCAAATGTATTTATTGTCATTTATTTATTTATATATATTTATTTATTTATTTTTTGGCGGCTGCTGTGTGTGTGTGTATTTTTTTATTGTGGGTAGCGGGAGGGTGGGTGAATGGGGTATTAGCCCCAACGATGGTTGGGGAGGGCTTGCGGGGGCGGGGGGGGGGGTAGCGGGAGGGCTTAACCCCTTCATGACCGTAGCGGTATTAACTGCTATGGTCGTGAAGGGGTTAAGTGCACCCGCAACCCCCCCACCCTCCCGCAAGTCCTAAACTCACACCAAGGGCCAAATACCCCCCTCACCCATCCCCACTGCACACAATAAAGCGGGCACGGTGGGTTAACCCCTTCATTGCCTTAGCGGCTATCCGCTATGGTAATGACGCAGCATTTTCCGTATTTTTAATAATATTGATCAGGAGATGGGGGGGGGGTCCCTGAGCATTAATTTCTGGCTCAGGGAACCCCCTGCTCACTGTACAATATTATTAAAATACACAAATGATGTTTCTTTACCATAGCGCATAGACGCTAAGGTAAAGAATGAGTGTTTATTTATACTGTATATTGTATGTGTTTTATTGATACTGTACATGTGAAGAGGGTCTCCAGAGCAGAAGCGCACAGGTTTCAGGTCTGGGGACCCCGTGCCCCCGAGATACAGGCCCCTTTAGGGGGTGCCGGTATCCCTCTGCTCTGCTTGGTTTACAGGCCGCGGTCACGTGATCGGGATCTTTAAACGCAGAGGGATACCGGCACCCCCTAAAGGGGCCTGTATCTCGGGGGGCACGGGGTCCCCAGACCTAAAACCAACGCGATTCAGCTCCGGAGACCCCCTGCACATCTACACTATCAATAAAAATGTATTTCAAATAATTTTTATTGTGCCGATGTTTGCGCAGAGAGAGAGCAGCGGATCTCTCTCTGCTGCAAACACATCACGCCCCCGCCGCCCATACAGTAGTATCATTTATGTATATGCATACAGTATACAGTACTGTATGTGTACAGTACTGTATGTTAGGGCTTATAGGGGTTGTTGTTATACAGTATATATATATATACAGTATATATACTGCATTACAATTCATTATAGGGGACGGCTTCACAGAGAACAGCTCGCAAGCGCCACCATGTGTATTTTCACGGCATTGCAGTATTTCAGCAAGCCGGAATAAAAAGCTTAAATCCCTGCCGGAAACGAACGCAATGCACTCTGGCAGAAAACTATCAGAAACCTGAATACACCCGAGTATACCCAAATTCGCGGGACTAGCCGAGCTCGAATAAAGTGTGTCGCCAGTGTAAAACTGTTGGCATGTAAGATAGTATTAATCGATGTCTCCTTCCGGTAAATATTGGTAAGGAGATGTCCATCATGACCAACCGTGATACTCAGGTCTAGATACTTAACATTAGTTTGACTAAATAGAAAAGTGAGCTTGACATTAATACTGTTGTGGTTGAGAAATGATCTTAAAAAACATTAAAAAAACACATGTAAAAAACAGGGAAAAAAATGAACAAGTTAAAAAAAATACATTTCTTTTGTTCACTTACCATTACTTGACCCACTCACCAACTCCCATTGAATCGCTTACTCTCGAACCAATCCACACACAGGAACCCATAAAATAATAAACTATAAAATAATAAACCATAAAAAAATAAACCATAACAATCCATGGGTCTTCTATTTGTAATCCATCTTCATCTGTATTCTTCTTTCTTGTATCTTCTTCCGCTCTTTTCTGGGGTCTTCTTCTCTTCTTCGGCCAGGCCCTGGTCTTCTTTCTTCTGTAGGAGGTCCTTCCTCCTCGACGTCTGCCTTCAAAATGAGACGACATAGGCTTTTATAGGCCTATGACGTCACATTTTCGTCATATGGTGATTTGGGGGGAAAAAATTACTTTTGATGACATCATTTAAAGGCAATGATGCCAGCCAATCAGAATGGCTGTGCTACAATTGCCTTTATGATGACGTCATGAAAAGAAAGATGGCCGGCCTCACATGGTACGGTAGCCAATCAGAGCATGGGAACTACATCCCTCCTGCTGGGTATTGGGTGAGGGTGGTTAGGCCTCACGGGGTGGGGGGTAGTTGGTCCCGTGAGTCTGATCCTAAGGGTTTAAATTATAAAGGCATTGATTTGGTCACTTTGAATTGGAGGGGAGGTAATCGTATCCAGGAAGTTTCTCAAAAAGAGACTTTCTGGATATACAAACTACGTACACTTAAACCTTTGGGTCTTAATATTGACATAGATTTAGCCTCCTTTTTATACTTATTATTACAGAGTGCAGTTTTAGATATATATATATAATTATCCTCTTTTTAATGAAAGTCTGAATTATATAATGTTTTTTAGAAATATTTTTATATACATTTTTAAAGAATGATTTTTTAAAGAGTATTATTTTAATATAATGTTATTTATGTATATGCACTGATTTTCTCTTTTGTCTCCATTTTAGATTCGCCGTCTTTTTAATTTGTTTTTGGGAGTTTTATTATGATTTTTATTGTTTAATTTTGTAATGTATTTTTATTATATAATATATCATGTTTAAATATATCCCTCCTCTTTTATAGTCACTTCTAGTGTTCCTTTATCGTGTTAATTAAGTGTGACTAAGTGTATAGGTGTACTGAGCCTATTAGAATCAGTTATGTGCCGTGATGTCATTGATTCCCTCCCATTTGAGGGACTATTTAATGTAGACCCATGGTGCAGTATCCTTACACCCCTGAAGAAGTCCGTGCTATCGGATGAAATGCGTAGGCTTTTTCTCCTGTGCACTCAGACCTTGTGAAGCAGTCAGTTCCCTTCCGTCGTGAGATCAGCTGTGCTGGTTTTCTGTGCCTTCCTGCTTGTGCGTCCTGCATTGTTGCTGTGTATCACGGAGCCTACCATCCTCCTCTATTGCTGTAAGCTGAGAGAGCCGGTCCGTGACATCACACGCCGTTTGCATGCAGAAGAAGTGGATATACAGCAGCTGACTGGAGCTTCCTTACTGCGTCTTAACCCAGAGTGGTTAAATTGCTTTTTTATTCCCTGGAGCATGTGAGTGTGTTGGAGCCTCCTTGCTCGAGTGTATTATTAATTAAATTGTGTTGCACTATATTCTTTCTTTTTCTTTACATATGCTGCTTTTTTCGTATTGAGATTCCCAGTGATTGTTCCACCTTGGAATATTGCGCTTTGTGTCCTCCCCTAGACGTTGCCTTGAGTGATTGCGAAATCACTCACACCAGCTGCATCTCCTCTTGGTGATATTAATTTTGTTTATTTTTAATAATATATATATATTTTTAAGGTTGTGCGCTTACTTTCCTTGCACCACATGTACACTATGAGTAAAAATTGTTTTGATATATTTTTATTTTGCCGATGTTTGCGCAGAGAGAGTGGTGGATCTCTCTCTGCTGCAAACACATATCGGCAGAAACGGCCTATCGGCAGGTTATCGAGAGCCAGGCTTTTTTATCACCGGCTCATAGGCGTTTTGCTTTCGCAGTGATTCGCCAGGGATTCGGCCCTTCCTGAATACTGCGAGGGCAAATCGCCAAAATCATGCTTATAGGGAACACTTGGCGAGAGCACTGTTTCGGCTCTTACTGCATAGAGCCCTATATCTTTTATTAAACGGTTATAGTTTCATGTGTATAGATATTGATAACCTGTATATGAACTGAGGGCTTTATAAGTCAGCGGTGCGCAAACTGGGGGGCGCAAGATTATTTAGGGGGGACGCAGGCTGCGTGCAGCGAAACCTGGGGCGGACAGAGCTGTCCACAGGCGTACAAGCTCCATGCTGCTGCTTCTCTGTGACTTGCTGCAGGGCCGGGGCTTCTCTCTGCACACAGACATCCCCGCCTCCTCCTCCTCCTGTCTGTTTTCCCACTGGAGCATGCTTAGTACTCCCCAGGTGAAAGTGTATGACTTATGAGTGTGTGTTGTGATTGAGTGTGTGTTGTGATATGAGTGTGTGTTGTGATTGAGTATGTGTGCAGTGTGTGTGGGTGTTGTGATTGAGTGTGTGTGTTGTGATTGTGTGTTTGTTGTTATTGTGTGTGTTGTGATTGAGTGTGTGTGTTGTGATTGAGTGTGTGTGTGGTGTGTGTGTTGTGATTGAGTTTGTGTGTTGTGTGTGTGTGTGTGTGTGTGTGTGTTGCCTGTGTTGGTTGTGATTGTGTGTGTGTCTGTGTTGGTTGTGATTGTGAGTGTGTGTTGTGAGTGTGTGTTGTGAGTGTGTGTGTTTTGTGATTGTGTGTGTTGTGATTGAGTGTGTGTGTTGTGATTGTTTGTGTGTGTGTTGTGATTGTGTGTGTGTGTTTGTGTGTGGTGTGTGTTGTAATTGAGTGTGTGTGTTGTGTCTGTGTCGGTTGTGAGTGTGTGTGTGTTGTGATTGATTGTGTTGGTTGTGATTGAGTGTGTGTTGTGTCTGTGAGTGTTGTGATTGAGTATGTGTGCTGTGTCTGTGTTGTGATTGTGTGTGAGTGGGGTGTTATGATTGAATGCAGCGGTCCGCAAACTGGGGGGAGCGCAAGATTATTTAGGAGGGCGCAGGCGGCATGCAGCGTCAAAACCTGGTGTGCGCGGGTTGGCAGATGCTGTGCACAAGAGGACAAAAAAGTTGTGGGCTGGCGAAGAAGCTGTGCGCGGGCAGGCAAAGAAGCTGTACGTGGGAAGACGAAGAAGCTGTGCGCAGGCAGGCAAAGATGCTGTGCGCGGGCAGGCAAAGAAATTGTGCGCCGGCTGGCAGGTGAAGAAGCTGTGCGTGGGAGGGAAGGTGAAGAAGCAGTGCGCAGGAGGGCAAGTGAAGAAGCTGTGCACATGAGGGCAGGTGAAGAGGCTGTGCACGGGAGGGCAGGTGAAGAAGCTGTGTGTGGGCAGGTGAAGAAGCTCTGTGTGGGCAGGTGAAGAAGCTGTGCGTGGGCAGGTGAAGAAGCTGTGTGCAGGCGGGCAGGCAAAGAAGCTGTGCGCGGACGGCTGAACAGGATAGTGCAGGTGGTGGCCACGTGATGATGAGAGTGTGCACGTGCTGGGGCTTCGGGAGGTACGGGGGAGGAGCACGCCCCAGCGCTGTGATGTCTAACGCCCCTCCTTCCGGTTTCTTCCCTGCAATAGCACTGTGTTCCTGCTCTCATCCGCTGGGAACCTGCTTTGCTGTGATCCTCTGCAAGTGAAAGGGTATGCTGCCACTATATCACTCATACTATGAATGTACAAAAATAATTTTAAAAAAAAGTAAAAACACAACATTGAAAACGGATAAAATAAATAAATACATAATAGTGTAGGTAGGAGATTGGATGACACTGGGGACAGCAAGCCAAAGAGCAGGTAGAAAAAAGGCAAATGGGAGAAGGAAAAAAGGGAGCGGGAAGGGAAAATTAAGGGGGGGGAAGGGAGGTAGCAATAGGATTGTGTTTGTGCACGTACGCTCTCCTAAACTTGGTGCTTGGGGAGACAAACAAAATTGACTGAAGCGCGCTCAGCAGCAGTCAATACACACACACAGCCACACACAAACACACACAAAAATAGCCGAATCCACGCTTGCAAAATTATGCAGGACACCCTGTGCTCATGCTTGGAGAGTTGGTGATGTCACCGCTCTCAGCAGCAACGTGAACACACTTCAATTTTGCAAGCACGAGCTGTTGGAATATGTAAGTATTTAGACATATTTGTATTTACATTGTATACCGTTTAATAAAGGTTTTTTTTATTTTTCATGTGATTTTGATTACATCAGGCAGGGGGAGCCCGAGAAATTTCATGGATGAAAAGGGGGGCTCAGCATAAAAAGTTTGCTCACCCCTGTTCTAAGTCATGGATTCCGGAAGACCCAGATGGCTACTAGTTTGTGTGTGTTTGTCCGGAGGCCGTACTTGAAAGGCTCAGAGATGCCTAGGTGTTAGGACAGAAAGACCACTGCCATTTTCCGGAGTACCCATATCCTGGCCTGACACATGGCAAGCTAACACCATTTGCCAAAATCCAGACTCTGTGGAGCCTGAGCAGAGGGTGGGCTCAGTATGCAAAGAGGCGGAGGGGCCAAGTTAGCCCATGCCCCCTTGCTACCTGAGAAAAGGTGCCGTCCTGTTTTACAATACTGGCAAATCATTGATTGGCTGGCAGGAGAATTTCCACGCACTGATAAGCTGCCAGGTTAGTGTATGAGGTCCTGAATGCTTAAGAGGGCCTGCAGCCAAAGGATTCCAAGGAGATTCCAAGTGCCACACCAACAGCGGTGAAGTAACAGATGTCCAGGACTTTTTGTGAGTAACTGCAGGTCATTGTAAAGTGCTCTTAAAAGGTGATCTGAAGGAATTTTGTTCCGGAAATGGATTTATTCGTTAGCCCCATGCCCAGTAAGTGTGTTAATCTTGAATTGTGTAACTTTGTGTGTCCCTCTTTTATAAGAAATAAATTACCATTTATTTTACCATCTTGTTTTGCCCAATCAAATGATTCCAGTTATAAAAAGGTGTTGTAGAACCTGGTCTCAAGTGACAGGTCATGCCAAAACGTTCAATATGGCAGTGATTTTATCAAAGCTGCTAGAATAAGACTCAATTAATATAAATTTTGCCAGCTCAAAAAGGAATAAAGTTGGAGACTTTCAAAGCTTTCAAAGGAACCAAATTCCAAAATAATCTAAGTGTTAAAACAGATAAAAGAACACTCCAGAACACAGTGATTACAATTCTGATAGCATGTAATTAGCACACTGGGACTCACTACAAAACAGCTTAATGAATTGCAGAAAAAGATATCTGTCTAGAACAATTAGAATGCTATCACATGGTGCAATACGGAATAAGAGATACTGTCCCGGATCTGCCTGGCAACACATGACAGGTGCTATGGGATTGGATAAGAAGGAAAATTGATAGAATCTGGAGAGCAACTGTCAGTCTGAGAGACAAAGAGGGAGACCAACTGTCAGTCTGAGACAGAAATGGGTAGTGACAGTCTGAGTGGCACACAGAGAGACAGCACAGGTGACAGCTAGAGGGATTATGACAGGCAGCCTGACACTCACAGAGGTGAAAGAAGAGATTGTAGGAGACTGCTAACCAAGGAAAGAGAAAGTGAAAGACAGCAGCACAAATACATCCCCTACACACAGATAAAAGAGAGAGTAGAAGAGCCCACAGCAAGAGAGATCCAGATACTTGCCGGAGGGAGGAGGGAAGGGTTTACAGAAAACAAAAAGGGAGGTGAATTGGAGGCTGTGAGGGGAGGGGGGGCAGCATGTACAGTTCAGATATACATAAAGTTCTATTTGATTACACATACAGCATCCTTATTGAATCAAGCTTTAAGAGGTGTTAGTAGAGATACAGTAGTCCCCCATTCTTGTAGTGGGAAGCCCATGCCCAACTCTCTCTCCCAATTTAAAATATATGAGAGTTTAGTGTCTGGGTACATGTCCTCGGGGAGATCATACACAATGGAGATACAGCCTTTGTGAATAAGTGTCTTAATTGGAGTAATCACTAGAATTCAGAATTGGGGAAAGCATATTTCACTAAAATGCTTAATGTGAAAAATGCTAATGTGGATAAATGTGCCAAGACATACACCAATTGCAGTCAAACGTTGCACAGTACTGCTTTGCACTCCCCCAAGCTATCCTTAAAATTTCATGGCCTTTCATAACATGCACTGCAAATTATGTACATTAAGCACTTTCTGAAAGTGGAAAATGCATATAAAAAAGTGCTTAATGTGAATTAAAGTGTCACAACATAAACCGATTAACTTCCAACTTGGCACATGATATGCTGTACAATCCCCACAACTATCCTGAGAATTCGATGGCTTTAGCTAACATATACTTCAAATGTTGAAAAAGAGACTGCTGAGTCTCCTCCTGAGCTCAAACCACCATTACTACACCTATATACATGTATAATCAATGAACCTTCAATGATAAATGTCCAATTAGTCACAGTGATGTGGAGATGCCAAATGATAGTTCATATATCTTGATAGTGATCACAGATGGCACTGTGTCCCTAAATTTCAAGTGACCGGCAGTAAGGAATAATTCTCACATATAGATAGCACAATGGCATTGGTATTGATAAAGATAAGAATGTTTGTAGTACTCACAGTATGTGACTATTCAGGACTCCTCTGTAGTGTGCATCTCCGCTGGTGATGATTAGAGAAAACAGTTCCTGTTGCTCCACGTGGATACGGGAACCGGAAGAGCACAGTAAACGAAAGCGGGGACCAGACAATGAGGCTGCTAGTAAAATCGAGGTTTTTTCATATAGTGCACATAACAGCATAGACAGAAGAAGGTGAAGTATCCCTCTTACGCGTTTCGAACTCTTACAGCGCTTTATTAAAGAGTAAAATACTCGTGAACTGACTTCCTTGATATAGACAGGGACATGGCTCCGCCTCCAACGTTGCATGCCCTCCGCCAATGAGAACGGGACCTCGTGAGGGACCCGGATGGTAAACAGAGGCGGAGAGAAACGCAAATGCACCACGAAGGGGAAGAAGGGGGAGGAGAGAATACCCGAGCTTCCAATCAGAAGGGCAGCCAAAGGGCAGCCAAAGGGCAGCCAAAGGGCAGCCAAAGGGCGTGAGCCGTTTGCTGCCGTTCGCTGATGTTAGTTGATGTTAAAGTGATGTTGAAGCTGCTCTATTTCTATCTGAAACACATAAGCCCTTTATCCCCTGTACCCAATTTTCCAACTTTATCTGTCCATGAAATGTCTATGAATTACCTGTATAACCCTGTTCTTTTATCGTAACCATGTATTTTTTATAACTCTGTGCCCAGGACATACTTGAAAACGAGAGCTATCTCGCAATGTATTACTTCCTGGTAAAACATTTTTATAAATAAATAAATAAAAAATCAGAAGTACACAACATTACATGACATATAATTAAATAAATACTACAGAAAAAAATATATAATGAAATGAAAAGTTATAAAAACAAAGAAACACCATCCCCTGTACCGTAAAACAAAAAATGGAGTACTAGAGTATAACAAATATTACCTACCTATTATGTTATACTCTAGTACTCCATTTTTTGTTTTTGGTCCCTCACGAGTTCCCATTCTCATTGGCGGAGGGCACGCAACGTTGGGGGCGGAGCCATGTCCCTGTCTATATCCAGGAAGTCAGTTCACGAGTATTTTACTCTTTGATAAAGTGCTGTAAAAGTGTGAAACGCGTAAGAGGGATACTTCACCTTCACCTGTCTATGCTGTTATGTGCACTATATGAATAAACCTTGATTTTACTAGCATCCTCATTGTCTGGTCCCCGCTTTCGTTTGCTGTGCTCTTCCAGTTCCCGTATCCACGTGGAGCAACAGGAACTGTTTTTTCTTTTGCTAACATACACTGCAAATTATTCACATTAAACAATTTTTGTAAGAGGAAAATGCATAATGTGAAAGTGCCTGACGTGTCTTAAAGTGTCAAAACATAAACCAAGTGCATTAAAACCTGAATGAAGAGGGTCCCTCCGGAGGGGATGCCTCGGGGTGGCCATTTACCCACAACTGAAGGTGTGTCTTAATATAAGGAGTTACCGTACCTGCAACACCTGGATACAGTGATCCAATCCCTGAAATGCATCAGGTAGGCCAGCGACTGGGCCAGTTCCATTTACCATAATGTCCTGTAAGGTAACCCGAACCTGGGGTATGACATTTGTGGGGCATGGGTGCAGTCAGCTGCAAAGCTGTCCATGTTCTGCAGGGTCTCAGGCCAGGATAAGTGAAGTGTATTATCCCTGTCCTGATGTTGGGAGAGTATGTGCAGTCGGCTGGGTGACCTCCTAGAATCCTGCCCTCAGAGGTTTAATGGGAGCCCTGCTTAGGAATGCCATCTCTGGGAAAGTGTTGTTGTATTTTGATCTAAAAAGATTGTAAATAAAGATTGTTGTATCCCCATTGAATACTGGTGTGGAGTATAGTTTTTACCCTAACGGGGTGGAGGTACTGTTATGAGTTGAATCATTTTTAGAGTTGGGGATGGTATTTCTGCCATGATATGTCTCCCACAGAGGTGAAAAGCCCACTGAGAACAACCAGGCATATCTTTAGTTGCTCCATGTTTGCCTCACAGGTGGCAAACAGTACCCATAAGGTGCTAGGTAAGTGCCAAGGTGGGTACTTACAGGTCTACACCTGAGAATATGGAGATTTGGGGTAATTTAATCCATTTCAGGAAGAATCAGGTTATTGTTAACCTTTTCCAGGGAGATCTGGAGTAATGTTATCCAACTCAGAGATTTCGTGTCAATATCAGGATCAGTGAAATTAACGTCAATCAGGGAGACTCCTTAAAGTACTGGGAGACTACGGTGACTGAGGTTATGATATATCAGCATCCCCTAGGGTGTTGAGGCAGGGATTGACATTGTTCATGGAGGGCACTGTATAGAATGTGGCCTAGGACAGGTTTCTACCACTACCTGGCTTAAGTATCATCTGCCAATACTGTTAGGGACATCCTGGCAGCTTGGAATTAGATGAGATTGCATGAAGTGAGATTTGTCCCGCCCAAATGACTTTGGATTCTCTGGTGATACTCTGGATGAGCTAGAAGTGAATGTATGAGGTGAGAGTTGTCCAGCCCAAATTACTTGGGTCTCTGGTGATACTCTGAACAATGATTGAGGTGTGTGTGAAGGTTGAGAATGAGGGATGGTATGTTGAGAGTCCCCCCTTTAAGGTACCCTGTTTGGGAGGTTGGTGGTCACTCACAAGGGTACCTCTAATGGGTTGGCCTGAGTGTAACTACTGATTTTCCCCTATCCACATCCCCTTTACAACAGCTTTCATAATAAGTACCTCCAAATCAGGGAGAGTGAAAGGAGGGACATGCACTCACATGTTGCATTCATTCCACATACATCCACAAACACACAGCTTTGGCCCCCTAGTTTAGGGGGGGGGGGCACAAGGGTTAAATAAACATCACTCAAATAACTCCACTTACACAGGGAATGTGGTAAATGGTTAGTCCATTAAACAAAATTATGTACATATAGCCCTTATTAAAGTGCTTAATGTGAATAATTAGCAGTATGTTAGAAAAGAAAAAAGAGAAGCGCGTGCCCCATAGTGCAAATCTGTTAAAAAATGTAATGCCAAACTTAAAAGGTCAATAAATGCACTCCCACAAACAGAGCTGAAAAATCAGCAATATAGAGAAATGAATCTCTGGTGGTTACTCATCTCGGGTCAATACCAGTCTTCCAATGTGTATAGTAGAAGGAAGTCCCCGTTATAACCAGCACAGGACAGTACAGGGTAAGCAGAGAAAACACCAGCTGCCAGATCGTATACATGTGAATCACAGCCTTCCGGTATACAGAGCGCACCATGCACTGGAGCTGCTGGTAGAGAGCTCGTGGACGTCAGCGTGCGTGATGATGTCAGTCGTCATTTAAATCCTGGTCCCAACGCGCGTTTCGTCACCACCACGTGACTACATCAGGAGACGAAGAAATTCACATTAACCACTTTGCATTAAGCATTTTTCACTTTCAGAAAGTTCTTAATGTACATAATTTGCAGTGCATGTTATGAAAAGCCACACATTTGTCAGGACAGCTGGGGGGAGTGCAAAGCATGTACTATGCAAAGTTTGAAGGCAATTGGTGTATGTCTTGACACATTTATCCACATTAAGCGTTTTTCAAATTATGGGGCCTATGCAGAGAGCAGCGCTAATAGCAATCTCGCCATTTTACGGCGAAAATCGAGCTGAAAGCAGCAGAAAAAGGCAAGTTTTAAAAAAAGCGCCATTTTTAATTTTTTTTTCTTGAAATTCGCCGCGCGGCTGGAGAGATCCTAATCTCTCCAGTGTTTTTTTCTGCCGTATGCAGAGAGCCGCGAACGCCATCTAGTGGCTGTTCGCGCCAAAAAAATGGCGCGATTTTCAACATTTTTCCTCTCCACCAAGCAGCTGGCGCTCCGCGGCCGGTGGAGGGGAAAAAAAAAATCGATTTTTTCCCCACTAGTTTCAACAGCGCTTATAGCGCTGGTTGAAACTCTCCATATGCAGAAAGGATTGTAAATGCAGTTTTATGCCCTTTCTGCATATGGAGAAAAAAACTCTCCAATAAAGCTAAATTTTATTTCCCTCTCCAATTATAATTAGCGCTGCTCTCTGCATGAGGCCCTAAGCGTTTTAGACTGTTTTCCTTCAGAAAGGGCTTAACGTGAATAATTTGCAGTGTATGTCATCAAAAGCCAAGGAATTTTCAGGATAGTTGCGGGCAGTGTAAAGTATGTCTTCTGCCAAGTTTGAAGGCAATTGGATTATGTTTTGGCACTTAATCCACGTTAAACACGTCCAAATTAAGTATTTTGCCCTTCTTAAAGTGCTTGACGTAAATAATTTGCAGTGTGTGTTAGCAAACACCTTGAAATTTTCAGGATAGTTATGTGCTGTATACAGCACATCATGTGTCGAGTTTTAAGTTAATCGAGGTATGTTTTGACACTTTAATTCAAATTAAGCACTTTTTATTATGCATTTTCCACTTTCAGAAAGTGCTTAATGTACATAATTTGCAGAGCATGTTATGAAAAGCCATGAAATTTTCAGGATAGCTTGGGGGAGTGCAAAGCATGTACTGTGCAAAGTTTGAAGGCAATTGGTGTATGTCTTGGCACATTTATCCACATTAAGCGTTTTTCACATTAAGGGGCCTATGCAGAGAGCAGCGAATTTTAAAATTGGCGAATTTATTAAAAAGTAGCTTTTTTGGAGAGTTTTATTCTCCATATGCAGAAAAGTGCGAATTCTGCTATGTTTAACATGGATGCGTGTGGCGAGTTTAAATTGGCGAGATGCGCGCTTCAGAAACGTGTAAAAACAAATTCGCGCCTTTTTTTTCCCTTTGCAATGGCCGCGAGCGGCAGCTTCTTGCCAGTTTTTTCTGGCGAGGCAAAAAGGAGACAATCGCGCCATTTTATTGGCGCGAACAGCCGCTAGATGCCGTTCGTGCCTCTCTGCATACGGATATTTTTAAAACTGGCGACATTGAGGTTCTCGCCAGCCGAGAGGCGAGTTTTACAAATAGAAAAGAAAAATTGGCACGTTTTTCGGAACTCGCCATTTTCTGCTGCTTTCTGCGCGATTTTCTCCAAAAAATGGCGAATTTCGAAATAGCGCTGCTCTCTGCATAGGCCCCTAAGCATTTTAGTCTGTCCCATTTCATATTTCATTTGTATATTTGTAATAGATCTTAAAACTCCTCAAAATGGTGTGTTAATCTCGTAATACCATCTTCTTGTAATGCGTTAAAGCTTTTATTGTTACATCCAGTCAGAAAGTGCGGTTTAAAAAGTAATGGTTGGAGTAGGGAAGAGAAAATAAATGGTGTATATAGCGCTATAAGACTCAATAAATAATAAACCAGTGTATGTGAATTATAAAAATAGTGTGTGACCCTACACAATACCTAAATATAATAGGCTAGGCTGCCAAGTATTACTAACCCAAAAACACAGTTAGTGAAAAGCACAAAACAAACAATACAGACCGGCGCCTAAAGAGTCCAATGGGAATAGTTACAGTCCAATGGTAATGAAGTCTCAAGAAGTTGAAATCCAATCTTGCACTTCCAAGCTCCACAGCAAGATGTTAAACCGTGCATGTGATGCAAAGAGAGAAAAGACAAAAGAAAACCATCATAGTGCAACACTGCTAAAATGATATTACGTATAAGACAAACAGGACAGGACAAACACTAGACAAACACAAGCAAGGCTGACAAATAATATAAGAGTTAATTTAATACACACAATAAAAGGACCACTGCAGATGATGGATCCGGTGGGTAAAACCGGAATCCTACTTACAGAACGTCCACAGAATACACCCAGAGATATGCGGTGAGTGATGAACAGCTACAGCCTCAGGTAAACACGTGTCATCCAGGGGTTGCTCCAAACGATGTCCCTTGCTCCGCGACCGGATGTGCATCACCGGGGGTGGGTCTGGAGATCTCCAAGCACTGTCTGCCACTCCGTGGCCGGAAAAACGTCACTGGGGGCGAGTCAAAGCACCGAAACCCCCTTCTCTTAATGCAATGCTGCGATAGCGCTCCTGCAAGTCCCCTGCCTTAGTCCAAGGTATAACTCGAATAAACTGCCCAACGCATTTCGTGCGCATGCGCACTTCTTCAGGGGTATTTGATCACTAGACATGGGATGTATATATACTGACAGAACTAATACTATTGGATAAGGGGAAAACTACCCACAAACCCAATGATCTAATGTGATTGGTCTAGATAACTGTCAGTCATGTCTTGTGTAAACACAGCCTCACTAACAATAATTACAAGTAACAAACGATCACACAACAATAATACTAACACACACAAAATCACCTAAAATGCTTACAAACTCTAAAATGAAGTTATATAATAAAAATCAACATATTATATACATCCTGTCTTAACTCTATAATGTATATGATATTCACAATCAGATGCACGCAAACTGTCTGAACTCGTAGGGTTAATTAAATCCTGGGACACTGTTTCAGTCCGGCTCCACCCCCCTTGTGGACCGGACCGCTCCTTTAGGTCTGACTCCGCCTATTTTGGTCGGGGGATGTACCTCAAATGAGTATTTAAAGACTCACCGACAGGATCAAACTCCTATCCCTCTTCCCCCTGATGAAGCATGTGTAACACGTGAAACGTGCGTCGGGGAATGTAGGGCGTCACGGCAGTGACGTCAATTCAAGTGGCAGCATCCAGATCACAGCAGACGAGCAGGCTTGTATCGTGTAGCGGCATTTTGATTCAATGCACTACTAAATGTTAATCGCTGCAAACATTGAATGTGTTTATGGCATAGTACTGTAGGCTTGAATATTTCACTGCCTATTCATCATTTTCATCTATGCTATACACTAATAGAGCTAAGTAGAGATGGTGTATATATTCCGGTAGTGTGTGTATTACGGCTGCGTCTTCTGAGAACCAGCATTAGCATATACTGCCAGTGATTAACACACACCACCAACCTTAAAGGTGTTTTGAATTTACTTTTTCTGTTTATTCGTGAGAACACAACCACTCTACTGCTACATCTTTATGGTTACAAAGCAGACTCTGTTATATTACACAACACTCTGCTACATAACTGAGTATATACAATGTCATAATATCAACATAGATGCGTAGCATCGTTTCTCAGTTTATATACACGAGAGTTAATTAGAGGCTAGAAACACCCTTTCCTAAGGGGTTTCAAGGTAGCATCTGGTTTTTACAGAGTTCTTCTTTGTCTGCTGATCTATTATATCTACTCCAACCTACATAGACATGGGCAGTTGTCTCTGATACAATATTAGCCTATCTCTGTAGCTTTTCATTGTATACTTATATGTCTGGATGTTTGGATATGAATAGCTAAATAGATTGACCTATTATATTTACCTTAATACACTTACTATTCATATCAGCCACATCAATATGGGGATTTTTAATACTGCATCTGTGTTTTTAAGGTCGATATAGACATAATAAAATGTTATTGTTTTTGATTTCTGGAGGTGATTCTGACAGTACTTACTTGCTGACGCAGCAATTCTGCAGGACAATCCTTTATGTCCATCAATATACCACATATGATTAGAGTGCTGTTTATAGAGGGTTGCCTTTCTGATCAAATCTTTTTTTTGATCAGCACTGTTAATATAATGGTCTAGATAACTGTCAGTCATGTTTTGTGTAAACACAGCCTCACTAACAATAATTACAAGTAACAAACGATCACACAACAATAATACTACTGCTGCGGCCAAGTTTATTCGAGCATTTGCCCGTTCTTGGCCGCAGCAGTAGCCTGGCGCGCGCCCGAGGGTGACGGGTGCGCGCCGAAGCAGCGGAAGAGCGCCCTCCGATCGGGGCGCTCTCCCTACTGCTGCCGGGTCCGCCGGGTCCCCCGGAACCCCCTGCCGCCGTCCCGCGATCGCGGGACACCAGGGCTCTCTCAGGGAGCCCTGGACGCGCGTGCAGGGGGCGCAGGCTCCCGAAGACGCGTGACCGCGCGTCTATGACGCGCGGCACGCCGAGGGGCGGCCACTAGCAAGCCGGGAAATCTCCCGGCTTGCGGTACCGGCCACACTTTAATAAAGTGTGTCGGTAGTGTAACACACACAAAATCACCTAAAATGCTTACAAACTCTAAAATGAAGTTATATAATAAAAATCAACATATTATATACATCCTGTCGTAACTCTATAATGTATATGATAGTCACAATCAGATGCATGCAAACTAGATGGATAGAGGAAATGTGACATGCTGTTGTCAGTCTACCATAAAAATACATATAAAAAATGCTATATCACTATTATTATTTTTTTAAATAAATAAGTGTTAAAAATATAAATATATTATTTTAAAAAGACTCCTAGTTCAAAATCAATGTTAAGGCCATTAGGAGAGAGGGTCTTCAGCTCATAAATCCAATAAGCTTCACGCCTACTGATTTGATTGAGCTGGTTCCCCCCTCTCCAACTAGCTGGCACTGTCTCAATGGCTTGGCATCTTAATCCAACTGGATTCTGGTTATGATGGATGCGAAAATGGTGAGAAACACTATGTGTCGTTAGACCTCTCTTGCTATTGTAAATGTGTTCATATACCCTTCTTTGGTAGCACCTCCCTGTTTGGCCCACATACTGTGGGCCTCAGGGGCACTGAAGTAAATATATCACAAAAGAAGTATGACAGTTAATAAAGGATTTTATGGTATAGATTTTGGAGGTCACATTGGATCTGAAGGTTTTAGTGTTACAGCTAAATGAGCAAGCAGTGCATTTAGTGCATTTAAAAAAGCCCTTGCTGGTATTAGTTAATTTAGATTTAGAATGCTCTAAAGGACAGCTGGGGGCCAATCGTGATTTAATATTCAAGGCTTTCGTAAAAATAATATTAGGTCTAGCCGGAAGACATTGTGCTAATGTGTTATCACATAGAAGAATTGGCCAATGCTTATGTAAAATCTGGTGGATTTTTGGGGCCATTTCATTATATTGTGTAACAAAGGCCAAATTTCCATTAGGTTCTTTATCTTTTAGTATATTCTTACTCTTATATTCCAAAAGGGTATTCCTCTCTATTTTATCTACCTGCAGAGATGCCTCTGCAAGCAGATTCTCAGGATATTTTCTAACCCGAAATTTTTCCTTCTTTTAATTCGCCTGAATAGCAAACTCCTCCTGATTGGAGCAGTTGCGCTTAAGGTGGATGAGCTGTCCCTTAGGAATATTACATATCCAGCCAGGATTATGCTGGCTGTCTGCCCTTAGGTAATTGTTCGCCTGAACCGATTTAAAATAAGTCTTTGTCTGAATCTTATTGTTACTTACAGATATATTTAGGTCCAAGAATTCTATGTGTTGTTTGTTGTGATTAAAAGTAAAAGAAAGATCCCTATCGTTATTGTTAAGATAATCAAAAAACAAATCTAACTGTTCCTGGCTACCAGACCAAACAAAAATCACATCATCTATGAAACGGAGCCAGAGCACCAGGTGTGCCCTGAGTGGACAGTTGTTCCAAACGTACTGTAATCTTCTTCCCAACTGTCCATGAATAAATTAGCGTAACTCGGGGCAAACCTGGTGTCCATCGCCGTGCCACGTATCTGTAAAAAAAATTGTGAATTAAATTGAAAGTAATTATGAGTTAAAATAAACCGGATACTATCTAACAAAAATGATTTACGTGCTGCAGAAATAGTAGGATCTAATTTTAACTTGCGTGATACAGCCTGACCACCCTTACTATGGTTAATTGTTGTATACAGAGATGTAACGTCTGCAGTAACCCATATATATTCAGGCTGCCACTCTAGATCTCTCAATATCTGAAGGATATGTGTTGTATCACGCAAGTAGGATTTAACCTGATGGACCAAAGGCTGAAGGTGATAGTCTATAAACTGTGACAAATTGGAAGTGAGAGATGCTATACCAGAAATAATAGGTCTGCCAGGAGGTTGTCTTATATTCTTGTGTATTTTAGGGATGAAATAAAAAATAGGTGTCTGTGAAAATGGTGAATACAAAAACTCGGACTCATCATGTGATATTGCTCCTTCCTCGAGGCCTTTACTTAATAAAGTTTTGAATTCCCTTTCATATTGACCCAAAGGATTAGCAGCAAGGGGGAGGTAGGTGGCGGTGTCTCCAAGTAATCTCATTGATTCTTGTATATAATACTGAGTATCCATCACCACTATACCTCCCCCCTTGTCAGCAGGTTTTATAACAATTAATTTATTGTCCTCCAACTGACATAATGCTGTCTTTTCTTGTAAATCAAGATTGTCTTTTTGAATTTTATACGATCTACTAGATTTCTCCAAATCTTTAGTCACTATTTCAACAAATAAATTTACCAAATGGCCTTGTGCAAATTTTGTATAAAAAGTAGATCTTTGTTTAAATTTTTTTGGTTGAATTGTACAAGTCTCTATGTCACTTGACCTCTTATCCATCTGGTTTGTGATGGCATCTTTCAAAAAATATTTCTTGAGAGCCAGTTTGCGTGCAAATTTATGAACATCAATATGAAGATTAAAACTATTCAGCCCACAAATTGGTGCAAATGTAAGACCTTTACCTAACACTCTTTTCTCAAAACTGGTGAGTTCATGTTGACTGATGTTAAAGATATTTTGATGTATACTACTATCTTTTAATTTATTTCTATTAACACCTCCTCTTCTTCCCCTGGTGCGTTTTTTTCTTTTTTTGCAATTTACAGGGGGTTGAGGGTCTATATGTGATTTTATTATCTCTACCTGTGGGAATATATGCTTCCTTTCCTTTCTCCACTCTAAAAAAGAGAAGCTGGTTTTGGCTCCCTTAGTTGGTAATGGAGTAAAGGAGACACTGTCCAGCTCACTTTCAGACTCTATTTCTGAAAGAACATGATATTTATTACTGGCCAGAACAGCTTCATGTTTAGCCTCTAATTGTACATTGTATATTTCTTTTGCTTGTTTTTGTTTTAAATACTGATTGGTGTCATGTTGGGGTAACACCCTTTGCGGTTGTGGGATAGGGACGGGAATTGGTATGAGAGGTAGGTAATGAGGTTTCTTAGGCTTATTTCTGTTCTCATTAGGAATCAGATTACTCTTCTCTATCCTACTATGTTTGGCTCCCAGATGTTGATTGCCATTTTTATCATTTGTCTTTTTAGCCTGATTGTCTTTACTTTTTTTTATTCCAGATCCTTTGGCAACCAGTGTCATAATCATTCTTGTCCCTAAAGAACTTACTCTGCTTAGTACCTACTATTTCTAGTTCAATCTGATCTAGTCTCTTTTTAACTGTAGGTTCAATTTCTTGAAGTTCTTTATTAGTTAAAAAGGGTCAAGTTGGATTTTAAAATCCTCGATCTCATCATCTAGCTGCATTAATGTTCTCTTACGTTGATGTATTAACAGCTTCATTAATGCAAAAGAGCAATTGTCTAAAATGTCATTCCATTCTGGAAGAATGGTACATTTTGTGTGTCCACAGTTGGCACTTTTTGAACTCTCTGCGTGTATTCTGTGGACGTTCTGTAAGTAGGATTCTGGTTTTACCCACCGGATCCATCATCTGCAGTGGTCCTTTTATTGTGTGTATTAAATTAACTCATATTATTTGTCAGCCTTGCTTGTGTTTGTCTAGTGTTTGTCCTGTCCTGTTTGTCTTATATGTAATATCATTTTAGCAGTGTTGCACTATGATGGTTTTCTTTTGTCTTTTCTCTCTTTGCATTACATGCACGGTTTAACATCTTGCTGTGGAGCTTGGAAGTGCAAGATTGGATTTCAACTTCTTGAGACTTCATTACCATTGGACTGTAACTATTCCCATTGGACTCTTTAGGCGCCGGTCTGTATTGTTTGTTTTGGAGTAGGGAAGGGCCCAGAGTCAAGCCAGCCTTTATGTCCTATTTGTCCCAATAGAGGAGGGAGCAAGAAACAGACAGGTTGCCATAAATTTTACTAAGGCTTGTGGGTTTGGGTATTCAAAGTAAATTTGCAAGTGGAACAGGGAATAATGTATATTCAATTTCCACCCATCTTTTAAGATTGATAGTAGTATGACAGTTAATGAATGCCAAGATCTTGGCAGCTGATAGGTATAGAGTAAAATAAGGGGGGGTTAATCAGCCTTAACAGTAAGTCTTTCCAATATAGTCTTGTAAGTTACTGTTTTTGTTTCCAAAAATATGCCATTATTTTTGAAGGACGGTAATTGGAAGGGCCTGGAAAACGTATAGCAAAGTGGTAAGTACTGTATATTCATCTGAGGTATGGCAATCCTGCCCGGTCAGGAAATCCCCAATTTATCCCAGGAGTCCATGTCCTCTAGAAGTGTCTTAAATAAAGGGAGTTAGTGATCTAAAATAAGATTATCTGGATCCATATAATACGCATAACCAATTAATTTATTGAGCGATTATTTTCAAAGGCATGAAAACTAGGATTTAAGCATTTCCTTCAGCTTCTGGTGAACTCCTATAGCAAGATACTCTGATTTAGTAGTGTTAATATTGAAGTCTGATATTACACTATAGTTCTGTAAGGCTGTTTCTAAATTTGGTAGACCAATGGGTATGGCTAAGAGAATATCATCGGCACATAAACTCAATTTATACATCAGCCTGACCCATCGTGTGTCCCAAAATGTCTGGATTATTCCTTTTACTTATTGCTGTGGGGTTCAATAGCCAATACTAAAATCAAAGGAGAAAGCAGGCAGCCCTGGCATGTGTCATTTGATAACGGAAAAGGCTCAGAGAGGTGGTCCACCATGTTGACTCTTGCATTAGGGGATTCATAGGGGGCAGTTACAGCCCCCAAAACCCCACTCTAAAAGCCAAAGGTCCCTAGTATTTTAAACATATATTGCCAGTTTAGTCTGTCCCAGAAGAGGAGAACTAAGGGGAATTTTTGTGTGGCATATGCATAATGTATAAGATCTATATTTCACCTGGTGTTGTCTGCTACTTGCCTTCTTGGCACAAACTCTACCTTGTCAGGGTGAATCAGTGAAGAAACGATGGCCCCTAACCTAGTTGCCAAAATCTTAGTGCATAACCTTGTGTTTATGAAAAGCAAAGATATTGTCTGTAGTTTGAACCGATTCTATGATCTTTCCCCTCCTTAGGGAGTGTCACTATGTTTGCCTTCAACATCTCAAATGGGAGTTTTACAAGAGACATACCGTATTGGCCCGAATATAGTGCCTTTTTTCCCCCTAAAAATTTAATTCCGAAAACTGTACTCGTATTATATGTGTACCCTAAAACCTTTTATTTTTCATGTAGAATATCTTCAAAACTTTAGGGTCGTATTATATGCGAGACCATACTATATTCGGGCCAATACGGTAAAGTTATTGAATACAAGAACAAGGTACGGGGACAAAATATTCACAAAAGTCTTATAATATTTATTAGAGAAGCCATATGGGCCAAGTGACTTAATGGTTAAGATCTTTTATAGCTGAGGTCACTTCCTCCCATCTAATAGTGGTGCCTAATTTTATTTGTTTCGATTCATTGACTTTTGGAATAGAAAGTTTACTTAAGAATACATTGATAAGACCTGATCTTGCAGGATTATCATTTCCATCGGTAGTTAAGTTATATGGCTTGGAGTAGTATTGTGTAAAAGCCTAGTTAATTGTACATGGATTTTAGGCCAAGTCATTGTTTTGGTTCCTAATTGAAGTTATTCTATAATTATTTAGCTTTTTCGGAGCTTTTAGACCAACAGTTTTTTTCAAAAGAAGAAGAGGTTCCAGAAATAAGCTCCAGAGGGATGACCAGCATGATGAAATAAATAATCTCCTCAAGAACACAAGATATGAGCAGGAGGATGAAGTTAATATATATCTGTGTGAAATTTGTAATACTGTACAGTATGTAACATTATTTTATAACTAAAGTATCTGGTAACATGTAATGTACTTTGACATCTTATTCTTACACACATATATTGTAACAGCAGTTTTATTTGTTATATTAACACAATTTTTATATATTCACCTGTGTTTGCGTTTCTATGTCACACTCCCCAAAAAGAACGTGAAATTGTTGTATTTCTTACAAATGGGCATCCTAAAAAAATCCACAAAATAAAATACATTAGAATTAAATAAAAACAAACATTTTCCCAAAAATGCACTGATTGTCAATGTGGTTATCTATACCCTCAAAGGGGCATTCCTCCAGAATTCTTAGCATTGTGCACCATGTCAAGAGAGCAAAGTATCCATCTTTGCTAATTATCCTAAATTGTGTAAGGTAGTAAAATCCGAGCAGGATGTAATTTCTCTCCAGAAGGACTTAGATAGACTGGAAATTGGACACGTAAATGGCAGATGAGGTTTAATACAGATAAATGTAAGGCTATACATTTGTGATCATTTGTCATCATATATGTTTTGTCAATGGGATGTAGCATTGGGCACCCCCTGTCTCTTGTTGTATGCAATTGCCACACTCAGTAGCTATCTGGTTGACATAAATATATATTCATCATGTGGTGGGTGTGGGAGTTTGAGCTAGCTGGGAATGTGTGTTAATCTATTTCTGACTGGTAGCAGTCAATTGGAGGCTGTGGCACCTCCCCCCAGAGCTCACTCCTCCTCCTTCACCTTTTTAACTTGGGAGGTCATTTCATTTGCTGCAGGAACAAGACCTATAATGGTTCTTCCCCTCTTACAGAGGTAAAAGGAAGGGTTCACAGTGTAGTGTAATGTAGGACCTGCATTAATTTGGTTATACCTCGACGTTGGTATGCAGGCTTATGACGCTTTGGCCAAAGGGTTAACCAAATAACCAAGTATTTAATATTATTATTATTATTGAAGTATTTTACTTTATACTTTTCATCATATATGTTTTGTCAATGGGATGTAGCACTGGGCACCCCTGTCTCTTGTTGTATGCAATTGCCACGCTCAGTAGCTCTCTGGTTGACATAAATATATATTCATCATGTGGTGGGTGTGGGAGTTTGAGCTAGCTGGGAATGTGTGTTAATCTATGTCTGACTGGTAGCAGTCAATTGGAGGCTGTGGCAACTCCCCCCTGAGCTCACTCCTCCTTCACCTTTTTAACTTGGGAGGTCATTTCATTTGCTGCAGGAACAAGACCTATAATGGTTCTTCCCCTCTTACAGAGGTAAAAGGAAGGGTTCACAGTGTAGTGTAGTGTAGGACCTGCATTAATTTGGTTATACCTTGACGTTGGTATGCAGGCTTATGACGCTTTGGCCAAAGAGTTAACCAAATAACCAAGTATTTAATATTATTATTATTATTGAAGTATTTTACTTTATACTTCTCATCATATATGTTTTGTCAATGGGATGTAGCATTGGGCACCCCCTGTCTCTTGTTGTATACATTTGTGAAACAGGAATAAACAGGCGATTTACAAATTAAATAGGAAAAAATTAGGTCAATCTCAATCCTTGATGGAGAACATTTACAGTAGGAGTGCTTGTAGAAAGCAGGCTTGTCAATAGTGCTCAGTGCTAGGCAGTAGCTACAAAGGCAAATAAATATGGATAGAAGAGAAGAAAGCATAATTTTGCCACTGTATAAAACATTAGTAAGACCACACGTTGAATATTGAGTTATGGGCACCATTCCATAAAAAATATATTATGAACTAGAAAAAGTATAAGGAAGAGCCACCAAATTAATAAGGTTATGGAAAATCTGATTTATGAGGAGAGGCTAGCTAAATTAGATTGTTTACATTAGAAAAGAAGCATTTAAGAAGGATATGATAACTATAGACAAATATATTCAGGGTCAATACAAGGAACTTTCAAAATAATTATTTATCCAAAGTGCAGTACAAATGACACAAGGTCATCCCTTATAGTTAGAGGAAAGGGGATTTTACCAGCACTATAGGGAAGGGTTCTCTACAATAAGGGCAGTGACAACGTGGAATTCACTACCCATTGAGACTGTGATGGCAGATTCAATAGATATATTTAAAAAAAAAAAAAACTTTGGACATCTTTTTTAGAAAGGAAAGGTATGTGGGGAAATACCAAATAAGTAAACATGGGTAGGATGTTGATCAAGGAAGAAATCTATTATTATCAGCCATTATTGGAATCCCTCAACATTGTCATTGGTTTCCCTATATGCACCTCTTCGTGATCATTTGACATACTGTATATATATTATCAAATATTAAGGCCGAGTGGTATGGTTACCTTGTAATTTTTTTCCCCATTAGAATCACAAAGAAATTTATTTTTCCCCTTATAAAACTTAATTGGATAATGTTTCACTGGGGTTTGCCTTCCTCTGGATCAATATACTGTAAATACAAATAGCCTAAATGTAGGCTCCGTGCCGGGTGCAGAAGAGGGGGGATGGCCGCAGTTTTCTGACCACCGGGGCTCCCTCTTGCCTCTACTGCCAGGAGGGTGGGGGGTAGCCGGGTGAGTCGGGTGCCACAGGAGCTCTCTCTGGTGTCCATGTTAGTCCTCACACTTGCGCGGGACATGGGTTGCACATGCACAGGGTAGTGGGAGTGCAGCTGCAATTAGCCAGGCTCCGCACAGGACTATGAGTCCCAGGAGCCCCAGGTGCTGTACATCACGTGGGGCCCAATAGCAAATAGGGCTTCAGAAGCGCGGAGAAGCAGGGTTGATACATTTGGCGTGCTGAGGAGCACATCAGTAGGGAGCAGTACACATAGGAGAGAGGTAGTGTTCCAGGTGCCAGTAGCCCTGGGACTAGGCCAGCTTTCCCCTGTAGGCCCCAGCTAGTCCCCGACTCATGGTAGTGCCAGCACATGGATAGGAAAGGCCCTTTTAGCTAAGGACACCCCCCTTTAGTGTGCTGTTAGTGCTGCTACAGTGACAGAGTCACACAGCGATCTGTGGCCTATGGTCTGGGATCAGACCACGGGTCATTATAGACACTAATAGGGACACACTGCAACGGGAGCTCCCTCAGAGGCGGATGCCTTCGTGGAAGGAGCTGAGAGATCGCGTCATGGGATCACTCTCCGGTCCGACGGGTCAACGCTGCAGTTTGGCCTGGTCTGGCCTAAGACCAGGAAGGTACCCAAAGTGCACCACTGGCCATACACAGGGGTAGCACTACTCCTCACACACTTTGGGGTGGGCCTGTCTTGTGGACACCAGGTGGTTAGGTGCCGAGAGCACCCTCATAACTTTGGGGAAACCTCACAAGGGTGTGGATCAAGTGGTGGTTATACAGTGGGGGTACTGTGTGGGTACGGCCTTGTGTATTATCGTGTTGTCAGTTATATGCCAGTAAATATAAGTTCGCCATATGGTGTGTATCCTTATTCCTTACTGGTTGGTTCATGTGAGGGGTCATCCTACTGCGTTAGGATCTCTCTCAGGTGGAGGAGCTGTATACCAACGAATGTGACCACCGCAGGCTCCCACCCCAGGCCTTCTGTAAGCCACGCAGGTACGGATGCACAGGTAGTTTCCCTTATACACAGGGAAAGGGGGATACATACTGTTCAATTAACTTTGCTTGTTGCTGGTACATGCTGTTTGATGTGTATTGTCCTTCCTTAAGACAGAGTATACAGTATCTGTGTGGGGTGTCTCTACCACATGAGTCAGGGTATTGATTTTTATACAAGAAAAACCTTATCAAACGTGGCGCTCTGTATACTAAAGTGAAGTGAGTAAATACAACAGTGAGGTGTAAAATCAACTTAATAAAAAATTAGTGATACTCATACAAACACATGTAACAAATGCTGCTGTAACCCGGTGTAGGACTGCTCTCTCAGTCTTCGTGACAAGTGGAAAGGTGTAGATCATCAGGAAGCACAAAACATGTGAAAACAAAACACAAATACTGATGGTGCCAATAGTAGTGATAGTGGCGTGGGTAATATATTAGCAGGTCTATATGCAGAATACTCACAAACGTGAGGTGATTATGGACACGTAAAGGTATCTTTGGGAGGTGTGCTGCAAACAAATGCAATCAGGATAGCAATCTGTCATCCACCAGATGGATCACTCCAATGGACCTTAGTAAAAGATAAAACCGGACATTGTGCAGACTGTATAGGATAATTTATAAGTGGTCAAAGATTTACACTCACATGGTCAAAGATTTAAAAAAGCATTCAGATCTCACGCAGTGGATCTCTGCAACCGGTTGAGTGGTGTCTCTGCTATCCCTCTGTGCTGGCGTGCGTGTCACGGATGCGTCTCACCGAGGACCGGAAGTGACGACATCCGCTTCCAGAGGTTCCGGTTGATGCAACAACGTCACTCTACGCGTTTCACCTTCTCGGTTTCTTCAGTAGTGCCGTTAGTGGTAAGTATGAAGCATATATACTACAAGCTAGACTCTCATAGGTGGAAAACAAACAGGATAATGTCTTAAACTGAGATGGCCAAATTGTAATGGTGGGCGGATGGTAAATCGCTACACCAATCATATGCAAGTCCTATGGTGTGTAATTGGGACCAATTAACTAAAAACAATGAATCGTATACAATGAATAATACATGTTAAAAACAAAGTGAGCAATTACCTTGGGTAACCTATCTAAAGTGAAAGCTCATACTAACTAAAATACATAGGGGAGCAGAAAATTACGCTCTCTGCATCAGACATATGCTAGGTTCGTATATTGTTTACTCTTCTTAGTAGAAAGAGCTTCCAAATATATATATACACTACCGACACGTTTTATCCGAGCACAGCTAGCACCGCAAGCCGGGGGATGCCCCGGCGTGCTAGCCGCACTACCTCAGCGTGCCGCGCATCACCGATGCCCTGGTGTCCCGCAATGTGGGGGACGGCGGAAGGGGGTTCCGGGGGACCCGGCGGACCCGGCAGCGGGAGGGAGAGCGCCCCGATCGGAGGGCGCTCCTCCGCTGCTTCGGCGCGCGCCCGGCACCCTCCTGCGCGCGCCAGGTTACTGCTGCGGCCGAGAACGGGCAAATGCTCGAATAAACTCGGCCGCAGCAGTATGGTCTTGGACTGGTCTGGACGCAAGTTTGGTCACATGGCAGCGATATATAGATGACATAATCTTTGTGTGGAAGGGTTCGCCAGAGGACCTGAATATGTTTCTCATGTATCTAAATGACAACGAATTGAATTTAAAGTTTACATCCACTATTAGTGATTCCTCCGTGAACTTCCTGGACCTTACTATTTACTTAGAAAATAATCTTATTAAGACCAAAAATTTCTTCAAGGATGTTGACGCCAATAATTACATCCTGCAGTCAAGCTGTCATCTGAATGTGGATTGCCAATATACCATATGGCCAATATAGAAGGTTAAAACGGAATAGTTCTGATAACAATGTGTTTGAGGAACAATCAATGGTGTTATCAAGGACGTTCACGGAGAGACAATACAAGGATGATGTCATCAGAAAAGCATGGGCTAAAACTGTTAGTACATCAAGGGAATCAATGCTGACCCCTACAACTAAGAGTCCACCTAGTGATGTTATACAAGTGCCATTTATCACACAGTATAATAGGGATGCACATAAGATCAACAACATCTTAAACTCACATTGGTCTATATTGAAGAATGATCCCATCTTTGGAAAACATTTAACAGAAAGAGTTAAAATGGTATATAGAAAAGCTCTGAATATTAAAAAAATTGTGGCCCCCAGTGCCATGAGGAGACATACTATATCCAATCGCCCAAACTGGTTAGACCCCCCGAAAGGATTTGTTAACTGTAAAACGTGTACTGCCTGCAATTATAGTTCTAAAACTATTAATAGTTTTAAATCTAACATAACGCACAGAATTTTTAATATCAAACAACATCTGAGTTGTAGATTTAATTTTGTCATATATCTCATTGAATGCGACTGTGGCCTGCAATATATTGGCAAAACTATCCGCCCTCTTAAGACCCGCATATTAGAACACATTGGCAATATCAAAAGGAAACTCACAACACACAGTGTTTCTAATCATTTTTTATTAGTGCATCACTCAGATCCCAAAGAGTTAACCTTCAAAGCCATAGAACAGGTTATGCCAAACTGGAGGGGTGGCAATAGAAATGCAGCTCTCATCAAGAGAGAATCGTTCTGGATGTTCGAATTAAAAACTATGTCCCCCTCTGGTTTAAATTTAGAATTCGATATTAAACTGTTTTTATAACTGTACTTGAGGACATGAACTAACATTTGTTTCTGTTCTCTCAATAGATTGTTCCTTCTACATACGTATATCTAAGTTTACTTTTATTATTTTAGCCTATGTTTGATATTGATTAGTTTTGTTTTAAATCTACTCTTTTATAGTTTAGGATGTGTTTGGATCCTGCATATGTCTGATGCAGAGAGCGTAATTTTCTGCTCCCCTATGTATTTTAGTTAGTATGAGCTTTCACTTTAGATAGGTTACCCAAGGTAATAGCTCACTTTGTTTTTAACATGTATTATTCATTGTATACGATTCATTGTTTTTAGTTAATTGGTCCCAATTACACACCATAGGACTTGCATATGATTGGTGTAGCGATTTACCATCCGCCCACCATTACAATTTGGCCATCTCAGTTTAAGACATTATCCTGTTAGTTTTCCACCTATGAGAGTGGAGCTTGTAGTATATATGCTTCATACTTACCAATAACGGCACACCTGAAGAAACCGAGGTGAAACGCGTAGAGTGACGTTGTTGCATCAACCGGAACCTCTGGAAGCGGATGTCGTCACTTCCGGTCCTCGGTGAGACGCATCCGTGACACACACGCCAGCACAGAGGCATAGCAGAGATACCACTCAACCGGTTGCAGAGATCCACTGCGTGAGATCTGAATGCTTTTTTAAATCTTTGACCATGTGAGTGTATTGGATTTTATCTACCCTTATAAATTATCCTGTACAGTCTGCACAATGTCTGGTTTTATCTTTTACTAAGTTCCATTGGAGTGATCCATCTGGTGGATGACAGATTGCTATCCTGATTGCATTTGTTTGCAGCATACCTCCCAAAGATACCTTTGGTGTCCATAATCACCTCACGTTTGTGAGTATTCTGCATATAGACCTGCTAATATATTACCCACGCCACTATCACTACTATACTGCACCATCAGTATTTGTGTTTTGTTTTCACATGTTTTGCGCTTCCTGATGATCTACACCTTTCCTATTGATTTTTATACACCTTGTTTGTTAATATTGTGTTTACTTAGTTTTTAGTGCGTTAGGAGCACTATTTATAGCATGGGCTCAATATTTACAGCATATTAGCCTGTTAATCCCTATTCTCCTTCTATATTTCCTATATGCATGAGGAGCAGACACAAGGTGTTAGGGTCACCATCGTGAAGCTCATCTCCTTCTCTGCAAATCTTCTTAAATCTGAGCAGCTGCTAATCCTATGACCACTGTCAAATACACCAGAGAGTCTAAGAATTATTACTGAGTGAGATGCAAAGTTTCCAATTTTTTTTAATTTTTATTGTGTACATCCTCACAGAGTATCCTGGTGACATCGCAAGTAAAAAGGAAGACAATAGGTTGATCTTCCACAGATCCCTTATAACACTGCACAGACAGGCTAGTAGAATAGATAGCAAGAATATGGTGCTTGTATTTCTAAAGGGAGTGGATTAAGGGGAGGACCCTGGTAATTGCACCCAATACTAGGATAGAACAATTACCTAAAATGCCCTATGGGCAAAACAATAAACTTTTATTAAACGTATATATAGACGCACATTAATACGACGCAATAGATCAGAAGGTGGTAAAAACAACTAAAACACAGGCACGGGTATATAAGGAGGTAGTGATTAGATAGATATCAATAATACCACTAAATAAATGAAGTCCTCCTCTGATAGCTCCGGTAGGGGTGGTATGTGGTGGGAGTAATTATGCCTAAATGCAGATAGGCCGATATGATGCACATAAGATGCTAATGATTTATGTTAATGATCAAGAACGCGGTACATACAGTGGCGACAGCCTTTATTCTAACTCGGCTAGCTCCGCGAATTTCAGATTATCCCGGTTATGTGCGGTTTTGTGTCGTTTTCGCCCGGAGTGTATTGCGTTATTTTCGTGCCCGTGATTTAAGCATTTTATTCTCGCTGTCTGCAATACTGCAATGCCGTGTAGAAACTCATGGGGGCGTTTGCGAGCTGTTGTCTTTGAAGTCTAATACCTTCGCGGTTCAACCTACTGTACGTCAGTCTGTGCGTGCGTGCGCGCGCAGTAATAGTAAAATTGCATATTTAAAGTACATGCATTTGCGTGCTGTGCTGCTGTACGGTACTGTATGTCTCATTTGAAAATGCACAGGTGTGTACAGTACTGTAGCAGTGTAAAGGGAACCCTCGCTACTGACATTGTTTGAGTAGCCCTTTTGGCAATATTGTATCTCCTTTCACATGTCAGTGCTACACACTGTATCAAACATTTAGAAACCATATACTGTATCATTCCATATACTGTACTTGCCTGCCCTGTTAGAGGGTATAGAGCTACAGTAGCCTAGAATTTATTTGGGATACATACTCCCTTTTGGTCTACCCTTCTACCCTTCCTCCACCTTATTTTTAATTCGCCGCTAACATAGGATTTGGGTTCCAGGTCTCTGCTCATTCTGACTTAGCCGCGCTGGTTTGAAACGGCTTTCTCCGCCATTACGGTCAATGATAGGCCCTTCCTCGCCGGCGTGACCCTTTCTCGTCGCCATTACTGGTCGGACCCTGTTGGGGTCAAGTGAGAGGGTTCCTAACATCTAGAGGCAAAATGAATTTTATTTCTAGGTGCCCTAGAACAGAAGTTCCCACGCCAATTGGCCGTAAACTTGACCGAGGCCCTAGTTCCCACGCCAATTGCGCAATTACCCTGACTCCGTTCTGTTGCCATGAGAGGGTCACTATTTGCCATGCAATCCTGCCTGAACTAGGACTACATGGTGACCGAATCTGAGCCCTCTAGGTTGAACAGAACCGGAGTTATGGGTTCCAGGTTTCTGCTCATTCTGACTTAGCTGTTTCAAAGCAGCGCGGCTTTCTCCGCCATTACGCTCAATGATAGGACCCTCCTCGCCGGCGTGACCCTTTCTCGCCGCCATAACTGGTCGGACCCTGTTGGGGTGAAGTTAGGGGGTTCCTAACATCTAGGGGCAAAATACATTTTATTTCTAGGTGCCCTAGAACAGAAGTTCCCACGCCAATTGCCCTAGTTCCAACGCCAATTGCGCGATCATTGCTCTTTTTTTACAATGTTGCCGATCTTGCGGCTTTGCGGTCTGGCAGTAAAAAAACAGTGCAGCAAGCCTCGACATTTGTTACACTGTCAAAGGAGCAAATGGAAACAATGTAAGACAAATCAACATGTTCTTTTATTGGTGGAGTCAGTACAAAAACATTTATTTACAAATACTGTACAATGTTGAAACATTTTAAGTGCACAGCAATTCAAAACATCAACAGGTGTATGGTTTACTGCTACAGTACATGTGTGAAAACATTTGTCAGTCAGTATGGTTTACAGTCACATGTTTTAAATACAATACAGTACATTCTTTAATATCTTTAAAATATAAATATATAAATATATAAATATAATTTTAAATAATCCGTTCTGTGGGTCTGAGTGGGTTGAGATTGCACTAGTACAGTCCTAAAGGGCAGCAAACAGGGCAGGTTTTCAGGGCAGCCTTGAAAACCATGCCTGTTTGCGGCCCTCAGGGAGTGGAGTCGTGCATGTCCTGTGTAAAAAAACACACAACAACGCTTTGCTCATTTTCTGCAGTTACTGTAGTCATTGTGTTTTTAATCCGTCCCTAGCCAAGCGTCAATCGGCTGAGTCACCCTACCCTACCAACCCCCTCTCTCCACAGAGTCGTTAATCTTGTAAATATTGCCACCCCCGTCCCAACCCTTAGAGGCTTTGTTTACGGTGACGCTTTGGAAAATCCCCTCTCGAATTTGAAATGTAAATCTGATGTGCACAGCAGTGTGAGAATTGAGAGTAAAAAAATCATTAACTGATTCATGTTGTTTTTTCATTCATTCTTACACTACAGTAAACTGATATTTCATCAGGGAAAAAAAATGCAAAGATAAAAATAATCATGAATAATACATACTGCAGCCTTTATTAAATTCTTCTGGCAGATTTGAAATCGGAGAAACATTTACAAAACATTTGTAAAACATGGAGATACATGAAAAATGGACATTTATACTGAATGAATATTAATTAATAATATATATATATATATAGAAAATCTAATGTTTGTTTTTGGTGCCTGAGGCACAGGGAGTTAAAGTGACTTGCTTTTTATGTACTGTATTTGGGGGTTGTATTTGGGGGTTTATTCATCAAATTATTATGATGAACTGCCTTTTGAAATTACATTAATGTTAACTATTTCAGCCACACACCTCCAGAGTCATTCATTTTCTGCAGTTACTTTAGTCATTGTGTTTTTAATCCGTCCCTAGCCAAGCGTCAATCGGCTGACTGCGCCTGCGTGTACTCTAATCCTTTTACAGATGGGAGCTTGCTGCTTACAGCGCATGAGTCACCCTACCCTACTAACCCCCTCTCTCCACAGAGTCGTTAATCTTCTGCATATTGCCATTGTGTTCTTAATCCGCCCATAGCCGAGCTACAAAGACTCAGTGCGCCTGCGTGTAATCACACCATCCCCCCTCCTAACCCTTAGAGGCTTGCTTTGTTAACGGTAACGCTTTGGAAAATCCCCTCTCCAATTTGAAATGTAAATCTGATGTGCACAGCACTGTGAGAATTGAGAGTAAAAAAACCATTAACTGATTCATGTTGTTTTTTCATTCATTCTTACACTACAGTATACTGTCGGGGGGGGGGGGGGGGGTGTGGTCAATTATTACGAGAACCAGGAATGTGAATAAATATTTATTATATTTCATCAGGGAAAAAAAAATTCAAAGATAAAAATAATCATGAATAATACATACTGCAGCCTTTATTAAATTCTTCTGGCAGATTGAAATCGGAGAAACATTTACAAAACATTTGTAAAACATGGAGATACATGAAACATTTACAAAACATTCTTATTCATTGGTGCACTGTAGGGGTGGTTGTCAATGATTATGATTCGCAGGAAAGTGAATAAATATTTATTTTATTTTATCAGGAACCAAAAAATACAAATATAAAAATAATCATGAATAATACATAATGCAGTCTTTATTAAGTTCTTTTGGCAGCTTGAAATTGGATAACCATTTGGAAAACATTTGGAAAACATGGGGAAACATGAATAATGCACATTTATAAGAATATTATTTAATAATATATACTGTAATGTACTGTATAATATATGTACTGTATACTGTATATACTGTATAGTAATATTATTTTTTCCGTCATTTTCTTTTCCTCATTCTGTCTACAGTACAGTAGTTCATTGAGAGAGGAGAGGTTTTGTGTACATCATTACTGCTGTTTATATACTGTACATTTTACTGTACAAACAGATTAGACTGGACACAAAAAACCACCTCCCCCCAGGCCACCCTTTTTTCCTGAAACGACAAGAAAACAAAAAATGAGTGCAGTTACTGTACTGTACTGTACACTGGCGACACACTTTATTCGAGCTCGGCTAGTCCCACGAATTCGTGTATACCCGGGTGTATTGAGGTTTGTGACTGTTTTCTGCCCGAGTGCATTGGGTTATTTTCCAGGCAGGGATTGAAGCATTTTATTCCCGCTGGCTGCAATACTGCACAGTATATATATATATACTGCATTACAATTCATGAATTTATGCCATCTGGTAGACACGCGAAGCATTGCAGCCTATTAAATCCTAATCATTATCATTTAACAGATCAGCCGCCCGTCAGCCAGGCATGAACCCAGGCTGGGAAGGCAAACGCAACGGGGCTTGTCAGAGGTGAGGAGCGGCGCATTCCAGGTATCTGCCAGGTACATACTGGGTATTTGCTCGAATAAAGTGTGTCGGTGCAGTATGTGCGTACTGTATTATGGCATTGTGTGATGTGTAGAACTACTGTAGGTGGCTGGTGCTGCTTTCTCTGGAAAGAAAAAAATGGAGCAGTTAGTAGGTAGTTACTGTAGTACTGTCAAACTAGTCTACTGTATACTGGAACTACTGTATACTCTGACTACTGTTAAATTCTATGTACTGTAACCTGATGGCTGGTGCTGCTCTCTCTGTAAAGAAAAAACTAATTACTGTATACTCTTACTATCTGGAAAGAAAAAATCTGTGCCATACTTACCTGTATCATACTGT
Source organism: Ascaphus truei (assembly GCF_040206685.1). Lineage (NCBI taxonomy): Eukaryota > Metazoa > Chordata > Amphibia > Anura > Ascaphidae > Ascaphus > Ascaphus truei. The sequence goes on from NC_134483.1 coordinate 321,687,569, forward strand.
ACTTACAATACTACAGCGCAGTACTACTTTCCTGATGCTTGCCCATTACGCGTGATGACAATGGGCAACACAGTGGCAATATGGTCTATATATTTATTGCAGCGTTCCACGGTGAGTACATCGTTCCAAAAACTCATTATGCCTTTCAACAACTCGTCCTTTTTGGAGGGTTTCGCCACTTTCCGGATATGGTCCTTCAGCTGATGCAGACCATTTCGATCGGATTGAAGTCTGGCGATCTGTCATTGGAAAGAAAGGACAATTGGTTTAAGAGCTAAAAACAGTGGGGAACAAAAATGGGACACGGTCTACTGCACTTACTCCGTTGGCGTCTTCACCCAGTTGATGCCGCACTCAAGGATATGCGCCGTTGACGCGTTGTGCTTGGGATCGTTGTCCTGGTAGAAGCGGTGACCATTGGGGAACTCGCGTGGGATGTATTGCACTATCTCAGGCACAATGTTGTCTTGGAAGAAAGCTTTATTCATGATTCCTATAGCAAGAAAAGAAAAGTGCTCAAAAAACTGCACAATAGAACAGTACAGTGCATACGGTAAGGCAACACTAGTAAAGTACAGTGCATTAGGCGACATTATACAGTGGCGACCAACTTTATTCTAACTCGGCTAGCTCCGCGAATTTCAGAGTATTCCGGTGATGTGCGGTTTTGTGTCGTTTTCTCCCGGGGTGTATTGCGTTATTTTCGCGGCTGTGATGTAAGCATTTTATTCCCGCTGGCTGCAATACTGCAATGCCGTGTAAAAACGCAAGGGGGCGTTTGCGAGCTTTTGTCTTTGAAGCCGAGAAATTCATGAATTGTAATGCAGTATATACTGTATATATACAGTATATACTGTATAACAACAACCCCTATAACCCCTAACATACACATACAGTATTGTATATGCACTTCAATGATACTATAGGCCGTCCCCTGGCGAGATGTGTTTGCAGCAGAGAGAGATCCGCTGCTCTCTCTGCGCAAACATCGGCACATTAAAAATTCTTTTAAATACATTTTTATTCATAGTGTAGATGTGCAGGGGGTCTCCGGAGCTGAATCGCGTTGGTTTCAGGTCTGGGGACCCCCTGCTTCTCGATATAAAGCCCCCTTTATGAGGTGCCGATATCCCTCTGCATTTAAAGGTCCCGATCACGTGACCGCGGCATGTAAACAAAGCAGAGGGATACCGGCACCCCCTAAAGGGGCCTGTATCTCGGGTAGCAGGGGGTCCCTGGACCTAAAACCACAGCGGTTCAACTCCGGAGACCCTCTGCACATCTACAGTATGAATAAAACACATATATAAATAAACACTCATTCCTTACCTTTGCGGCTATGTGCTACGGTAACGAAGCAGCATGACTGTATTTTTAATAATATTGTACAGTGAGCAGGGTGTTCCCTGAGCCACAAATCAAAGCTCAGGGGACCCCCTGCTCCTGCACAATATTATTAAAAATACAGAAATGCTGCTTCATTACCATAGCTGATAGCCGCTAAGGCAATGAAGGGGTTAACCCACCGTGCCCGCTTTATTGTGGGTAGCGGGGGTGGGTGAAGGGGGTATTTGGCCCTTGGTGTGAGTTTAGGACTTGCCGGGGGGTTGTGGGTGCACTTAACCCCTTCACGGCCGTAGCAGTTAATACCGCTACGGTCATGAAGGGGTTAACCCCTCCCGTTACCCCCCTGCAAGCCCTAAACAACCATCGTTGGGGCTAATACCCCCTTCACCCACCCCCGCTACCCACAATAAAAAAAATTCACACACAGAAGCCGCCCAAAAAAAAAAAAAAAAAATCTAAATAAATAAATAAATACATGAATATAAATAAATAAATTTAAAATACATTTTTATTCATAGTGTAGATGTGCAGGGGGTCTCCGGAGCTGAACTGCATTGGTTTCAGGTCCGGGGACCCCCTGCTCCCCGAGATACAGGCCCCTTTATGAGGTGCCGGTATACCTCTGCATTTAAAGGTCCCGATCACGTGACCGCAGCATGTAAACAAAGCAGAGGGATACCGGCACCCCCTAAAGGGAAGCAGGGGGTCCCCAGACCTAAAACCAAAGCGGTTCAGCTCCGGAGACCCTTTGCACATCTACACTATGAATAAAAATTTATTTTATATGTATTTATTTATATTCATGTATTTATTTATTTATTTAGATTTATTTATTAATTGTGCTGCTGCTGTGTGTGAATTTTTTTTATTGTGGGTAGCGGGGGTGGGTGAAGGGGGTATTAGCCCCAACAGTGGTTGTTTAGGGCTTGCGGGGGGGTAGCGGGTGCACTTAACCCCTTCACAACCGTTGCGGTATTAACGGCTACGGTCGTGAAGGGGTTCAGTGCACCCGCAACCCCCCCGCAAGTCCTAAACTCACACCAAGGGCCAAATACCCCTTCACCCACCCCCGCTACCCACAATAAAAAAAAATCACACACAGCAGCAGCACAATTAATAAATAAATCTAAATAAATAAATAAATACATGAATATAAATAAATATATATATGTATATATATATATATATATATATATATATATATAAAACAACAATCCCTATACATATATATATGTATATATATATATATATATATATATATATATATATATATATATATATATATATATACAGTATATACACACATGATGAACCAATATACAAATAATGTAGAAGGGTTGTCAAAATCATACTTTACTACAAATAACACTTCTCCATACAGACACACTACATTACAATGAATTTCCTTTAATAATCCTAACTGATCTTACAATCTAAATCATCAAATGCCATTGAAAAACCTCAAATTCCAATCAATACATTGCATTTACATTGTATTTATGATGCATAAAATCTATGCACCATATACATTCTGCAAATGAATGTGAACAATATCATTGCAAGCTAAATACAAATACTGTACCTCCAAACAAGTGAACTATTTTAACCAATCAAGTAAACAAAAATCAATATATAAGTACCAACCAGAAAACAAAATTTAAAACCAAGGCTAACCCTTACAATACCAAGGATTACATCTATCTAATTGTAAAAAACATTATACTGTACACACATTGAAGCATTGCAATAAACAACATACAGTACAGTACATCCCCTGTATCTCCCTGCCTTGAGTGTAATCTGTGTAAAGCCCCCTCCCCCCTAATGTTTCTGTTAAATCTCCCTGCCTTGAGTGTAATCTGTATAAACCCCCCTCCCCCTAATGTGTCTGTTAAATCTCCCTGCCCGTGTTGCTGTGAGTGCAGTCTATGTAAATGTGGGGAGGGGGAGTGGGTTATAACCCCACCTCCTTGACTGTGATCTGTGTAAAGCCCCCTCCCCCTAATGTGTCTGTTAAATCTCCCTGCCTGTGTTGCTGTGAGTGCAGTTTATGTAAATGTGGGGAGGGGGGGACCCGATGTGCATACTGTAAGGTCTAACCACCCTCACCCACTACCCACATACCGTTACCCCCCCCCCCATCCTGGCCATGGCCCCTCCGCTTCTGAAAAACAGACACAAAAATTAAAACATCCAAAGTAATGTCCCCTAACCCCTTAATCACCATAGCAGTTATTAACCGCTACAGTCATTAAGGGGTTAACCCACCCTCACCCACCACTCGGGCGCCTACATACCCTCCCACACTAACCCCGGAACTCACGGTGCTCACTACGGGTCCGCGGTGCCCCCACAGAAGTGGGACCACACATCTTCATCCCCGCACCTACGGGTCGGCGGTGCCCCCACAGAAGTGGGACCACTCAGCTTCATCCCCGCAGACTACGGGTCCGCGGTGCCCCCACAGATGTGAGGCCACCACTTCATCCCCGCATGTGTCACCCGTGGAACCACCAGCCTGATACCCGTGAGATACCCGTAGATACCCGTGAGATACAGGTGGTCTCCAGAGGTCTCACGTGGAACCACGGAACAAACCCTGAATGTAAAAAAAATAAACCTGGCCTATACATTCAATACATACACCCCCCCCCCCCAACACCTACAGTACAATAATGTGCAAAATAACTATTATCCAGAAATGGATAATAGATTAATTGCCCATTATTATAAACATTAACTAGCATATTCAAATAAATAATAAAGTGCTATTGACCTCATCAATAAGAAGTCTCCATCGCCAGCAACATTCTTGTCTTGTCCACAAAATACATTGCCAAAACAAAGCCAATACATTGCAATTACATTCAGATATCAATTAACCCCTTAAACACCTTATCGGATAATAACCGCAAAGGTAATTAATTGTTAAGCCACACTGGCTCGATACCCACCCTTCACCCATGAATTTGTACAGTGGCTTCATCATGCAACTATATATACAGTATATATATATATATATATATATATATATATATATATATATATATATATATATATATATATATATACTGTATATAAAGATAAATCAAGGCACTTCAAAGGCTCCAAAGAAATAGGTGCTTGTTCAACAAAAATAACAGGAAACCAGGTGTCCCACCAAGGAGACAAAAAACAGCACTCAAGGTATATTCAAAAGTGTATTTGAAAAAAAGCAGGCACATATAAATCCAACGTTTCGGTCCTGTATAGGACCTTCCTCAGGGGAGTGCTGGAGAACACTGCCCAAGGAAAACATATATACCCATCACCCACCTTTGTGCATAATCAAGAACCAACTGATTGTAATTAAAAACGGGAGTACTGTAGGCCCATGGGAGCCCTGTCATCACTGTGCAGCAGCTCAGCCTCACCACTCCTCTGTTTACATTTAGCTATCAATGCCAGACACACCGCACATGTGCACCTGCGGGTGGAGCCAGTGAGCACACCAGTCATTCTAAGGCATCCCCCGTTACCATGGCGACGCAACTAAAGCGTCTGTAACCATGGGAGTGTAGGCAGAAGCAGACTGCAATAGGGAGCAGGGGCACTGAGCCGTTTGAACATGATGACGTCACATCACCAGCAGCAACAGGTCCTGTAACCAAAATGAAAGTGCAGTATTAAAAACCCATGAAGAAGTGAAAATATATACTCCAGATGCACAGTATTACTAAAAATTGTGCAACAATAATAAATATACTAATATCACTCTAACATGCTACCAAGAGAAATGAATAGTGAATGCAGATTTGCTTGTAAGAGTTTGAAAAAGCAGACATAAAGGAAAGGAAGGAACAGGAAGGGGGAGTGGAGGGAAAGGGGGATGGGAGGGAAAGGGGGGAGGGGAAAGGGGAAGATGGAGGGAGGGAAATGGGGGAAGGGGGGGAAAGGGGGGAGGAGAGGAAGGGGTGCTAAGGAGCAAAAATGGGGTCACATAATAAGGCAAAAATAAGCCCAAAGATGAATACAGAAACAGATAATTCTAACTACACAGAGGTGACAGATGGCAGTAAGATCCCCAACTTTAACTCATAAATGTATCTCCCTACAATGATACTACTGTTGCTACAAAAGCAACCCAGTTTAAAATCCTCATTAAGTCCTCTGGGTGCCATAGTATCAAGTTCATAGATGAGCCTTGTTTCCAATTGCAGTAATAATTTTCCTCTGTCACCACCACGAATGGACGTGTGCGCTTGCATAATAGGCATGCACCTCAGCGTTGCAAGGCTATGCTTAAAGTTTTTAAAGTGCCTCGCAACTGGTTGCAATTTATGGTCCTCCAATCCAGTGTTGTCGGCCAATGCCTTCCTAATAGATGATCTATGCAGACTAATCCGCTCCTTTAGCATGCGCGTCGTTTTACCGACATAATATAGTCCGCAAGGGCACCGGATAAAGTAGACAACATATCTACTTTCACAGTTCATATAGTCCTGAATAAGGCGTGGTTTGCCACTATGGGGATGTGAATACTGCGTGCCAAGAATAAGGTATTGGCAGTTGGTGCATCCATGGCATTTAAAGACATCTTTTTTCTTACTCAGCCAAGTTGTAGGTTTACCATATTTTTCCACCGGGTCTGCCCTAGTTAATGTATCATCTCATTTTGAAGCCAGACGCCGAGGAGGAAGGACCTCCGGAGAAGAAAGAAGACCAGGGCGTGGCCGAAGAAGGAAAGAAGACCCCGCCCCGCCCGGAAGAAGATAGAAGAAAGAAGAATACAGATGAAAATGAAGATGGATTACAATTAGAAGACCTGTGGATTGATTTGGATTTTTAGTTTAATATTTATTTTTTTGAATGGTTTATTATTTTATGGGTTCCTGTGCCTGGTGGATTGGTTCGTGAGTAAGGTGCGCAATGGGAGTCGGTGGGGGCAAGTAATGGTAAGTGAACTAAAGAAATGTATTTTATTTAACTTGTTAATTTTTTTTAAAGCTTTTTTAACATGTGTATTTTTTTTTTGTGGTATATCATTTCTTGCAACTGTATGTATGTATGTATATATGTCTAGAGAGATATATACATACAGGGTAAGAAATGATGTTGTTTTAAAAGCCCTCTTTCATGTGTTTTAAAATAATTTGTCTTTAAAGTATTTAAAAATTAGATAGATGTAATTGTTGATATTGTGTGCTTGTGTTCAGGGTTAGCCTTGGTTTTAAAGTTTGTATTCTGGTTGGTACTTATATTTTTTCACATTCTAAATTGTTCTGCTCCAGGCGTGAATTAGTTAATTGTTTCATTGTTCGGGATGGACTGTCAATTGTTTAGGGATGTAAATAATGATTGCTAATTGATTTTTGTTTACTTGATTGCTTAAAATAGTTGACTTGTTTGGAGGTACTGTGTTTGTATTTGGCTTGCAATGATATTGTTCACATTCATTTGCAGAATGTATATGGTGCATAGATATTATGCATCATTTATACAATGTAAATGCAATGTATTGATTGGAATGTGAGGTTTTTCATTGGCATTTGATGATTTAGATTGTAAGATCAGTTAGGATTATTAAAGGAAATTCATTGTAATGTAGTGTGTCTGTATGGAGAAGTGTTATTTGTAGTACAGTATGGTTTTGATAACCCTTCTACATTTATTTGTATATTGGTTCATCATGTGTGTGTATATACTGTATATATATATCCAACGATGGTTGTTTAGGGCTTGCGGGGGGGTAGCGGGTGGGGTTAACCCCTTCATGACCAGAGCGGGATTAACTGCTACGGCCGTGAAGGGGTTAAGTGCACCCGCAACCCCCCTGCAAGTCCTAAACTCACACCAAGGTCCAAATACCCCCTTCACCCACCCCTGCTACCCACAATAAAGTGGGCACGGTGGGTTAACCCCTTCATTGCCTTAGCGGCTATCAGCTATGGTAATGAAGCAGCATTTCTGTATTTTTAATAATATTGTGCAGGAGCTGGGGGTCCCCTGAGCTTTGATTTGTGGCTCAGGGAACCCCCTGCTCACTGTACAATATTATTAAAAATACAGTCATGCTGCTTCGTTACCGTAGCACATAGCCGCAAAGGTAAGGAATGAGAACCCCCTGCTTCCCGAGATACAGGCCCCTTTGGGGGGTGCCGGTATCCCTCTGCTTGGTTTACATGCCGCGGTCACGTGATCGGGACCTTTAAATGCAGAGGGATACCGGCACCTCATAAAGGGGGCTGTATATCGGGAAGCAGGGGGACCCCGGACCTGAAACCAACGCGGTTCAGCTCCGGAGACCCCCTGCACATCTACACTATGAATAAAAATGTATTTTAAATAATTTTTAATGTGACGATGTTTGCGCAGAGAGAGCAGTGGTTCTCTCTCTGCTGCAAACACATCTCGCCTCCGCCGGCCTATAGTATCATTGATGTGCATCTACAGTACTGTATGTGTACAGTACTGTATGTTAGGGGTTATAGGGGTTGTTGTTATACAATATATATATACATATATATATACTGCATTACAATTCATGAATTTATGCCATCTGGCGGACACGCGAAGCATTGCAGCCTAGTAAATCCTGAACCATTATCAATTAACACATCAACCGCGCGTCAGCCGGGCATGACCCGTGGCTGGGAACGCGGCATGCTCAGGATGAACAGCGTCGCATTCCAGGAACAAGCCAGGGACAAACCCGTGATTTGTTAGAATAAAGTGTGCCGCAACAGTATTTGATACATTTTACCTTCAAAGATGACAATGCATCCCGGTCCACGCCTAGAGATGGCACCCCACACATGCAGCTTCACAGAGTGTTTTGGCCTCGGCTTCAAAGATATGCGGCCTTTTTTGTGGAACGCAAATCTTGCAAATCTCTCCAGCGACACAGTAGACTCATCAGTGAAGATGCAATCCTGGAAAGTCTCACCACTGTCGATCCATGCCTGGGCCTGGACCACTCTTTTGATTTTGTTTGCGTCCCGTATCATGGGGTACGCTCTGTAATGACAAGGAATAAAAAAATTTAGCGGCACAGTACAGTTTGCTAAACAACACTTTTACCTCCTGTACTGTCAAGTACTAACCTCACAAGTCCATATTTCCATCCAGTCCTGCGTCTCATCTTCTTTATGCTGCTCTCGGATACAGTCAGATTGTGCTTTTCCTGCAGAGTGTTTTTAACCCTTAATGCACTCCTCTCATCATTCTCCTCACTTATTTTGTCCACCAGAAGTGTTGTCTCCCTACAATGTAAAGAAAATATATTGTTTTATTAATATGCAGCATAATAAAATGTATATAAATATAATGTTGTAATATAAATAGAAATATACAAAAAATGTATACTGTTGTACTGTAAATATAAATATACAAAATATATATATACTGTTGTACTATTAATATAATATACAAAATATATATATATTGTTGTAATATAAATATAAATATACATCCTATATATACCGTTGTACGATAAATAGAAATATACAAAAAATGTATACTGTTGTACTATAAATATAAATATACAAAATATATATACTGTTGTATTATTAATATAAATATACAAAATATATATACTGTTGTAATATAAATATACATCTTTTATATACCGCTGTAAGATAAATAGAAATATACAAAAAATGTATATTGTTGTACTATAAATATAAATATACAAACTATGTTGTAATACAGAACTGTACTGTAGATGCACTGTACTGTATGAACAGTACAGTACATACAGTTTTCTATATTTTTTTTGTTAAGTTTTATAAATATACTTACGCGTTAGTTACCCTTGGTGCCCTTTTGCGGTCTCTGTTTTTTCCGTATGCATGATAGCACACGGTGGTTGCTGGCACAACGAGGTCAGAAGTAGCTAACCAGCGCTGGATAGCAGCAATTCGGTGTCCGCTCGTGTACATCTCCTTAATTCGCATGCTGAGATCCTTTGAAATCTTCTTAACAGGCATTGCTGCGAGTAGAAATAAATACAAACACAAGAATGTATATTCGATGTTTAGTCGATGTGTATTCTATGTGCAGTCAATACACAAAATGGATGGTGTATTTATACGGTAATGACTCACATTAGAGTATGCCCACTTTCAACACCTGTACCTGGTCGCCATACATAAAAGGTTACACACTTTGCATAGCCCACCACTCCATGATCTTTATCTGAACTTGCCCTTGTCCAGATACTGCATTGTGCCACCTGCTTCCATGGAGCAACCCCGATTCTATGGACGCAGGAACCCACTCGCTTCTGCCGTGCCTGTCAAGCTGAAAAAGCGAAAGGCGGTTGCCGTTTCCACGCCAAGGGCAAAGCGACAGGCTAAGGCCAATAAAGAAAACCTTCTGCTGACCCCAAAGGTTAAGGGTTTTCTTAGACGTAAGCCTCATTATGTGAAGAAGATATACGGTGATGTACTCTCGACACAAAACGATTGGCAGCCAACCCATCGAATCCGTAGACCACTTCCTCCCATATGCTTCGACGACTCTGCTGTTGCTGTCCCGGAAATCTTCAGCCCATCTTCTCCACCCCCATCTTCTCCGGTTCCATCTGACGACGCTGCCGCCTCTGAAATCGACGGGTCACTGTCTCCTTTGCTCTTGGACGACTCTGCTTCTCGCCCGGAAATCCAAAGGTCACTTTCTCCATCCCTATTCGACGACGCTGCCGCTTCTCCTCTACCGGGTATCCACAGGTCACCTCCTCCACTCTTCCTCTATGCCGCTTCTGTCCATGGAACCCCCATCTCATCCTCCGTTGCACCCATCCCCCCAGATGTCCAGACGCCATGCACAAGAAGCAGCTCGTTGGACTGGATGCTGAATGGGATAAGTGTGGATCTCCCCGGGAATTCTATTGTGCTAGCAAAGATAGATCTGCTTCTGGAGACCATACTAAATGTGGAGCAACGGATGCTACAAATGGATCAACGTATGGATCGACGGATGGAGTAGATAGAGGCTGACATAGCGGGCATACATTATTTGCTCGGTGCTAATGCCCCTGTTTCCCCGCCCACGGAGCAGGGGGGTGACATGGATGTGATGAATGAGACCTTCGACCCCCTTCCATCACCAAGCGCACCCCTCCACCAGAAGATGTAGTGTACATGTATGCCGTTGAGGAGGACATGACAACCCCGTCAAGACCACGCCAGGAGACAACACGGCGACCATGACCGGAGGAAAGCTTCCTCACAGACAACCTACCATCGCCCTTCGCCTCAAGTACACCTGCTCCCAAAGACCTACACCTGCTCGCATCGAAACGGTGCCCGACATCACCCTGTGCGATCTGCCACCGAAGCTCAGGGAGAAGTATAGGGTGAAGAGTGCTGGTGTACCCCACAAGTATGCCTTGATCATTTTTAAGCACCATGTTCCCTACTCGTTGTACTGCGACTGGGCCTTCAAAGTGAACTACGATGGGAATCGCGTAAAAAAGGCGCTTCCTGTCAATTTAAGGAAAAACATTGTGGAAGAAATGCGGCGCGTTTATCCAGTTACAGATCCTGTAATGAAAGGCGTTCGAGACTGCATTTATGGCGTTTTGCGCCATGCAAGGAATCGGCCATGGATGGACAATTATAGAGGACTTTCTGTGAGACCATACTGTTGTGCTGAACTGTATTGTACTGTACATGTATTGTCCTACAGTACCTGCTGTATTTAAAAAAAGGAGATGTTGTTGTGTGTTTTTTTACACAGGACATGCACAACTCCAGTCCCTGGGGGCCGAAAACAGGCACGGTTTTCAAGGTTGACCTGAAAACCTGCCCTGTTTACTGCCCTCTAGGACTGTACTGGTGCAGGTCTGACTGACAGTGTTGCGCACAATCCCACTGTACTGTACTGTAAACAGTACTGTGTTTCTTTAATAAATGAGATGTTACTTAAAATGTTTCAACATTGTACTGTATTTGTAAATAAATGTTTTTGTACTGACTCCACCACTAAAAGAACATGTTGATTTGTCTTACTGTACATTGTTTCCATTTGCTTCTTTGATAGTACTGTATAACAAAATACAGTGTTTCTAGAATGTCGATGCTTGCTGCACTGTTTTTTTACTGCCAGACCGCAAAGCCGCAAGATCGGTAACATTGTAAAAAAAGAGCAATGATCGCGCAATTGGCGTGGGAACTAGGGCAATTGGCATGGGAACTAGTGCAATTGGCGTGGGAACTTCTGTTCTAGGGCACCTAGAAATAAAATTTATTTTGCCCCTAGATGTTAGGAACCCTCTCACTTGACCCCAACAGGGTCCGACCAGTAATGGTGACGAGAAAGGGTCACGCCGGCGAGGAGGGTCCTATCATTGAGCGTAATGGCGGAGAAAGCCGCGCTGCTTTGAAACGGCTAAGTCAGAATGAGCAGAAACCTGGAACCCATAACTCCGGTTCTGTTCAACCTAGAGGGCTCAGATTCGGTCACCATGTAGTCCTAGTTCAGGCAGGATTGCATGGCAAATAGCGACCCTCTCATGGCAACAGAACGGAGTCAGGGTAATCGCGCAATTGGCGTGGGAACTAGGGCCTCGGTCAAGTTCACGGCCAATTGGCGTGGGAACTTCTGTTCTAGGGCACGTAGAAATAAAATTCATTTTGCCCATAGATGGTAGGCACTGTATACCACTGTATACTGTAGAAGACACATAATGTAAATGATACTGTACAGTACATGTAGAATAAATGCATAGTTTTATTTTTTCGGGTTTATTACACAGTATACTGTACGGCCGGATAACATCAGCATACAGTACAATATTATCCATCGAAATCCTCCCATTAGCCGTTTTCTTTTCTGAGGAAAAACAAAAAGAAAAGTTTTAATGTACAGTAATGGTCAGCCCTCTAAAGAAGTACCCAGCCAGCCCCACCAATAATTATCTCCTGTTCATATGTGCATGCGCCTAGCGTTTCACCAATAGTTCACTATCTGCAGTAAAGTACTGTAGAAGCCGCTCAGCCAATGATATTGCTTACAGGAGAATCGCTTGACTTTTGAATCGCACCGATATTTATACAGTATTGTCAAAATAAAAAAAACACAGAAAATAATACGGCAACAATACAGTACTCACCATAGAATTTCCCATTAAGCTGGCGCCGGCGCCGGTCCACTGCTAGTCCAGCTTTCTTGATCATCCACGTCGATAGTTTGCAGCGGGACTAGTCCACCTGTAGTCAGCTGGTGAGGCTGGAAATTGCTTAGGTACATGCAAGCTTCATCAAAACTGCACGCGAAATCTGGCTCAGCCTCAGGCTCAGGGTTGTCACTGACGGTGGGACTGTTATTGGAAGCCGGTGCTGGTGCATTGCTTGGCAGCGACTGTCGCTTCTTAGTTGGTTTTAACACGACCCTTCGCCTTTTGCCGCCTTCATGATCATAGATACCAGAAAAACCCGGTGATAGACACCAATACCCTCCAACAAATTGTGGCTCAATACGATGAAAACAGGGATCGCTACATAACCTATTCCTTACTGCACGCTTCCACGTATGAGGAGTTGGCAAAAATTTGTAAAAGTCATAGTTTTCGATAAAATACTGATAAATTTGAGCAACTGTTGCCATCTTATCATCTGTTGCATTAATCGCGGCCCATATCAAATACGTGTAACTTCTGTCGGGTTTTTGGAAAGCGGGCTGCACTTGAACACTCATGGCGGGCGGTCTCTGGAGAATACTGTAACTGAAACTGGTCTTTGTCTTTCTTTAATATGAAAAGCCTAAATTGATACATTTTTGCAACCTCTTCCTTCAGTCTCAAGGCCAAGGCCAAGTTACAATGGCACACTGTGGTACAGTATCTTTTTTAAACGAAACACCTGCAAGCCGACACATTACTGGTTCGGCGCATTACAATTCATGAATATCTGCCATCTGGCGGACACGTGAAGCATTGCAGCCTATTAAAATCCGAACCATTATCAATAAACGCATCAAACGCGTATCAGCCGGGCATGACCCGTGGTTGGGAACGCAAGATGAACGCGGCATGCGCCAGGTGAACAGCGTCGCATTCCAGGAACAAGCCAGGTAAAAAACGGTGATTTGTTAGAATAAAAGCTGCCGCAGCAGTAGGACTTTTTACAGACACAGTTCCTGCCCCTTGGAGCTTCCAATCTATGTTTTTGGTGCCTGGGGTACAGGGAGATACAATGACTTGTCCAAAGTCACAAGGAGCTGACATAAGGAATTAAACTAGGTTTCCTTAATTCAAACAGTGTAAGTTACACCGTGTCTTTACTCACTCATCCACTTCCTATACTGTATAACAAAAAAAAGATGTTATTTACTCCTAAAATGTGAGCTAAATGCAAAATTCTATAAGCATTGAAAACTACTGTTTCTTTATTTAATTCATGCTGTTTGTTGATGAAAGTCATAAAGCGAGTTCACAGTAATTCCCATGATGTACTTTTAATCTAACTTATCTTTTCATACTGTGCGTAACAATCCATTGGAAATTACAAGATACTGTAGAGAAAAGCATGGACGGATTTTATTAGAGAAGTTGATTTTGGTCTCATGTAAGAGTGCATGCACTTTTCAATATAGGTTCATACATTTACAGCTACACTATTAATATTGTATAATATACAAAAAGATTAAGGAGCCTATGCACTAAGCTCCAGGGAAAAAAATCACCGGGCTGTTTTGCCAGTTTTGACAGTATTGCTGTCATGATATGCAGAAATCCCAGAATACCTGTCATAGCAACATTTGCAAAACAGACGAGTAGCTGGCGACGTGATGATTGCCTCTCTGAAAAGGGTTCACCCAATGATTTCTTTCTGCTGAAAAGAGAGAGCTGCCTCTCCCTGCACAAATCTAGCCAGAGATCAACATGTTTTAATATAAAATGTAATACTAGTGTATTGTAGCAGGGTGTCTCCTGAGCAGAACCTCATTGATTTGAGGTCCGGGGACCCCCTGCTTCCCGAGATATAGGCCCTGTTATGAGGTGCCGGTATCTCCTATGCATTTTATTCCCACGGTCACATGACGCGGGACATTTAAATGCATAAGAGATACTGGCACCCCATAACGAGGTCTGTATATAAAGAGGCACGGGGTCCCCAGGCACATCAATGTGGTTCTGCTCTGGAGACCCCCTGCTCATCTACACTAGTAATAAAAGTTATATTAAAACAGCTGCTACCCACAATAAACATATAAAACACAACAACACGAATAACCACCTCCTCTACCCCCACATGATTGATACCAGAGGCCGTGGGTGTCTGGGGGTACTCGGGTGGTCCCTGCGGGTGTATGTGGGTCCTCGGGTTCTCCCTGCGGGTGTATGTGGGCCCTCGGGTGGTCCCGCGGGTGTCTGAGGGTGCTCAGATGGTCCCTGTGTTTGTCTGGGGGCCCTTGGGTAGTCCCTGTGTGTCCCAGCTGGCCTGCAGTACCAATCTTGTGTCCACAATTGTTATTACAATACATTTAAATAAATACAAACCCCCCAAACACATACAGTACAGTACTGTAATGGGCAAAATAACTATTATCCAGATATGGATAATAACTCATGTGCCCATTATTAAATAAAACATTAGCCAGCTAGCATAAATAAAGTAAATAAACCTTTCTAGTTACCCTTATCATCATGAAGGGTGTCCTCATCAGCATACTGCAGTTCAATGTCCTCCGATGCCAGCAAAAATACAATACAAAATAAAATCTAATAGCACTAACCCCTTAATCACCTTAGCGGTTAATAACCGCTATAGTAATTAAGGAGTAACCCGCCCTCCCACGATACCAACCCGGGAGGCCTAACTACCCACACCGGGACCACTAATACCCACCCTGAACCCATTGATTGGCATAGCAGTACATCATACCCATATAATATGGGCATAATAAGACACTATAGCAGTCAATGGCCCCCCTAATAAAAAAGTATAAAGGGGGAAAATACACAATAATAAAAGACATACACAAGCACCTAAACATCCCAATTCAAGTAATAAAAGCACTAGCCAACCAATTAAATAAATAAAAGCACTAGTCAACCAATTCAATAAATAAAAGCATTAGCGTTTAGGTACAGATAAATACATTATCAGTCAATGGGCAATGAAAAACATAAAAATAAAAAATACAATAAAAAAACCTGTAAAAATACAATTACATACATTCAATATTTTTCTTACTTTAGAAGCATTGACCCTCCGAATCCCGGCGTTTCAGAAAGCTCTTGTACCGCAATGTCATCAAAGTCAACCCAACACCATCCACCTTGAAGATCCGGAACAGGTAACAAAATTCTTCTTTTTATCTTCTATCACCTTCTTCTATCTTCTTCTGTCATTATTTATTTTATGTACTATCTTTCTTCATCTGTCAATTCAACCCCATGGTAAGTCCCAATGGATGTTGTCTTGTCATCTTCTTCCTGTTAAATGGGGCGTCCAGGCCTTATATAGGGCCTGTGATGTCACATTTTCAGGTCAGATGGTACAGCTCCAATCTGATTGGATGCTGTATCATGTGCCTGCCTCTTTTTTTTTGGTTAACGATGTGATGTCATCTCCAAACGAGGTACATCACATCCTTCAAACCACATGGCTATATCACATGGTGAAGCAACCAATGGGATTGTCTTCAATCCCATTGGCTGTAATACAGTAATACAGTGGCAGCCACCTTTATCCTAATGTGTCCGGATCCGCGGCGCTCTGATAATCGCGGGCAGATGCGGTTTTTTTTTTGGTCCGGAGTGAATTGCGTTATTTTAGCGATCGTAATATTAGCATTTTATTATCGCTGTCTGCAATACTGCAATACTGTCTAAAAACTCAGGGGGGCGTTCGCGAGCTGTTGTCTTGGGAGTCTAATACAGTACTTTAGCAGTTCAACCTACGTCATTACACAGTCTGCGTGTGCGCACGCAGTAATTGTAAATTTGCATATTTATACATGCATGTGCAGTGCTGTATGTCTCATTTGAAAATTGTTGAAACGCATAGGCGTGTGGCGTGTGCTGTAACAGTGTCACATTTCGGCATATACAGTACAGCGCTCTCTCCTCGCTCGCCCCCGCACACACACAGGATAATTTACTGCACTGCAGTATTTCAACTTCTTATCTTATCTACAGTACTATACACCTCTCCCACACCATTCCATTGAATGTGTGTCTTTCTGGTTTCAATCACATTCCTGCTTGATAGCTGATGATTACTGCGCATGCGTCTGAAAGTTCACCACTGCTTGCTTGAGTGAGTGACCAAAAAAAAAATATATTTTTTTTATTCTCCTCATTTTTTTTTTTTTTTTTCTCCACAAGCCTGCATAAACCATCTTGATATTACGATATTCAATCTGTGCTGTAGCTTTTGACTGCGACACTGCATTTGACTGCACATGGTTGATTTGTGTGTTTTTTAAGTACTGTATTTGGGGGTGTAGGGATCAAATTATTATGATGAACTGCTATTTGAAAATATGCCATTTCTTTGAACTGCAGTAGAGCTAATCATTCATGCTGCTGTACCCTTTACACCCCTCCCCCATGCACACACACAAGGTTCGCTCAAGGATTTGAAATTATTATCGACAGTCATTCAGTTTCTGAAGCTTGTCATTGTGTTTTTAATCCGTCCCTAGCCGAGCATCACCTCTCTATGCGCCTGCGTGTAATCCTCTTTGAGATGGGAGCTAGCTGATTACTGCGCATGACTCACCCAACCCCCCCCCAACCCTTTGAGGTTTGTTTACGGTAACGCTTTGGAAAATTCCTTCTTGAATTTGATATGTAAATCTGATTTGCACAGCACTGTGAGAATTGAGAGTTAAAAAAACCATTAACTGATTCATGTTGTTTTGTCATTCTTTCTTTTTCTTTGGTGTTCAGTAGGTGTGGGGGAGGGGGGTTTGTTGTCTAAGATTATGATTATCATGAATGTAAATAAATATTTATTTTATTTTATCAGGAACAAAAAAAACAAATATAAAAATAATCATGAATAATACATAATGCAGTCTTTATTAAGTTCTTCTGTCAGATGGAAATTGAGGGCCGGCCGGTGGATAATCATGAATAATGCACATTGATAATAATATTAATTAATAATATATAATATTTAATAATATATATATATAGTAATATGATTTTTTCTGTCTTTATCTTCTTCCTCATTCTCTGTACAGTACAGTAGTTCATTGAGAGAGGAGAGGTTTTGTACACATCATGACTGCAGTTTAGATACTGTACACTTAACTGTACAAACAGTTCACAGACTGTACACGATAGCCCCCCTCTCCCCCACTCCATCCTTTTTTTCTGAAAAGACAAGAAAACAAAAAATTAGTGCAGTTATGTGCATACTGTATTATGGCATTGTGTGCTGTGTAGTACTGTCAAACTAGTCTATACTGGAACTACTGTATACTCTGACTACTGTTAAATACGTTGTAACCAGATGGCTGGTGCTGCTTTCTCTGGAAAGAAAAAAATTGAGCAGTTAGGTGCATGCTGTATTATGGCATTGTGTACTGTATAGCCTCTCCATATTGGACTACAGTATGCAGATAGTACTGTCAAACATGTCTATACTGGAACTACTGTATACTCTGACTAAGAAAGAAAATATCTGTGCCATACTTACCTGTATCATACTGTACTTACAATACAACAGTACAGTACTATACCATACTATCTTCCTGATGCTTGCCCATTACGCACGATCACAATGGGCAACACAGTCGCAATATGGTCAATATATTTATTGCATCGTTCCACGGTGAGTACATCATTCCAAAAACTCAGTATGCCTTGCGCCAACTCATCCTTTTTGAAGAATTTCACGACTTTTCAGATAAGGTCCTTCAGCTGATGCCAGACCATTTCGATAGGATTGAAGTCTGGCGATCTGGCGAAGGGTGATATCAGTGACCACTAAAGGAGCCCTTGTTGATGACATCTAGAGTGGAGGACAACGTTAATCAGACCAGTACCTGCTGTGACGGCCGTGGAGCAGATGCTGTTGCTGTGAATATCTTGTCTGACCCTATGACCCAATGTGGTCTGAATGCTCACAAATAAAGGCACGTATGTAAGTGGAACTTTGTTTTTAACATTAAAAACAGTACTATACTATTTTGCTTTCCCCCTTTTTTTGTATATGGAATTTCCCCCTCTCTATGTGGATCTGGAGTACCTGTCTGGAGACATAAGTTGGTAACTTTGAACAACCACAATGCTTTCAATTCGCGTTAAACACGTGAGTGCAAATTTTATAGAACTTCCAGCATTGAAGCTATTTTGTTGGAGTAGACATTATTGCCCTATTTTGTGTTTCTACTTTCTTTTACATGTCCTGATGTGATTTGCGCACCTATTTCTCCTTCATTTGCTGATTGAATTTGGTTTGAATTCTACGTCAGGAGCTACACTCATTAAGGATAGTATATCATCTGTGTTACCATTGATTTGTTGTGATATTATTTGCGCTTGATTTTTTCTTTTCACGTTCCAAAAACTCAGTATGCCTTGCGCCAACTCATCCTTTTTGGAGGGTTTCACGACTTTTCGGATATGGTCCTTCACCTGATGCCAGACCATTTCGATAGGATTGAAGTCTGGCGATCTGTCATTGGAGGGGGAAAAAAAGGACAATTAGTTTAAGAGATACAGTACACATTAAAAACAGTGGGAAAAAATGAGACATGGTTACCGCACTTACTCCACTGGCGTCTTCACCCAGTTGATACCGCGCTCAAGGATATGCGCTGTTGACACGGTGTGCTTCGGATCGTTGTCCTGGTAGAAACGGTGACCATCTGGGAACTCACGTGTGATGTATTCCACAATCTCAGTCACAATTTTGTCTTGGAAGATAGCTTTATTCATGATTCCTATAACAAGAAAAGAAAAGTGCTCAAAAAACTGCACACTAGTACAGTACAGTGCGTAAGGCACAAGCGTGTGACATACATTTTACTGTACCTTCAAAGATGACGTTGCATCCTGGTCCACGCCTAGAGATGGCACCCCACACATGCATCTTCACTGGATGTTTTGGACGTGGCTTCATAGATATGCGACCTTTTTTGTGGAATGCAAAGGTGGCAAATCTCTCCAGCGAAACAGTGAAGATGCAATCCTGGAAAGTTTCTCCACTGTCGATCCATGCCTGGGCCTGGACCGCTCTCTTGATATTGTTAACATCCCTTATCATAGGGTACGCTCTGTAATGACAAGGAATAAATAATTTTAGAGGTACAGTACAGTTTCTTAAACAACACTTTTACCTCCTGTACTGTCCAGTACTAACCTCACACGTCCACATTTCCATCCAATTCTGCGTCTCATCTTCTTTATGCTGGTCTCGAATACAGTGAGATTGTGATTTTGCTACAGAGTGTATTTGACCCTTAATGCACTCTTCTCATCATTCTCTTCACTTATTTTGTCGACCAGAAGAGTTGTCTCCCTACAATGTACAGAAAAACAACAATCCGGTAAGTTACAGTGCAGTAGGCCACAAGCACAGCAAATCATTTGCAGTAAAAAAAGTATACAATTAGAGAGATCTACTCAATATATTGTTCTATTAATATGCAGCAATATAAACAATATATATACTGTTGTTATATAAATATACCGAAATAACTAAAAAATTAGATACAGTAGATCTACACAATATATTGTTCTATTAATATGCAGCAATATAAACAATATATATATACTGTTGTTATATAAATATACCGAAATAACTATAAAATTAGATACAGTAGATCTACACAATATATTGTTCTATTAATATGCAGCAATACAAACAATATAAATACTGTTGTTATATAAATATACCGAAATAACTATAAAATTAGATAGATCTATACAATATATTGTTCTATTAATATGCAGCAATATAAACAATATATATACTGTTGTTATATAAATATACCAAAAGTACTATAACATTAGATAGATCTACACAATATATTGTTCTATTAATATGCAGCAATATAAACAGTATATACTGTTGTTATATAAATATACCGAAATAACTATAAAATTAGATAGATCTACACAATATATTGTTTTATTAATATGCAGCAATATAAACAATGATAGATATACTGTATTATATAGTTATATAAATATACTTACGCGTTAGTTACCGTTGGTATCCTCGTGCGTTGTTTGGTTTTTCCGTGTGCATGATAGCACACGGTAGTTGATGGCACAACGAGGCCAGAAGCAGCTAACCAGCATTGGATATCTGCAATTCGGTGTTCGCTCGTGTACATCTCCTTAATTCTCATGCTGACATCCTTTGAAATCTTTTTTACAGGCATTGCTGCGAGTAGAAAGAAATACAAACACAAGAATGTATATTTGATGTTTAGTCGATGTGTATTCAATGTGCAGTGAATCCACAAAATGGATGGTGTATTTATACGTTAATAACTCACATTTGAGTACTGCACGCCCACTTTCAACACCTGTACCTCATCGCCATACATAAAAGGTTACACACTTTGCATAGCCCACCACTCGATGATCTGTATCTGAACTTGCCCTTGTCCAGATACTGCATTGTGCCATCTGCTTCCATGGATCAACCCCGATTCTACGGACGCAAGAAGCCACTTGCCTCTGCCGTGCCTGTCATGCAGAAAAAGCAAAAGGCAGGAGCCGTTCCCAAGCCAAGGCCAAAGCGACAGGCTAAGGCTAATAAAGAAAACCTTCTGCTAACCCCGAAGGCTAAGGGTTTCAATACACGTAAGCCTTATTATGTCAAGAAGAAATACGGTGATGTACACTCAACGCAAAACAAATGGTAGCCAACCCATCGAACCCGCAGACCACTTCCTCCAATACACTTCGACGACTCTGCCGCCGCTCTCCCGGAAATCTACAGCCCATCTTCTCCACTACTCGTCCACGATGCTGCCACCGCTCTCCCGGAAATCCACAAGCCATCTTCGCCACTGCTCTTCGACGACGCTGCCGCTGGTGCCCCTGAAATCCACGGGTCACTTTCTCCATTACGCTTAGACGACTCTGCCGCTTCTCGCCCGGAAATCCACAGGTCACTTTCTCCATCCCTCTTCGACGACGCTGCCGCTTCTCCTCTCCTGGAAATCCACAGGTCACCTCCTCCACCCTTCTTCGGCGACGCTGCCGCTTCTCTCCATGGAACCCCCATCTCATCCTCCGTAGCACCCATCCACCCAGATGTCCACAGCACGCCATGCATAAGAACCAGCTCGTTAGACCGCATGCTGAATGGGTTAAGTGTGGATATCCCCGGGAACTCTATTGTGCTGGCAAAGATAGATCTGCTTCTGGAGACCATGCTAACTATGGATCAACGGATGCAGAAGATAAAGACTGACATAGCGGGGATACATCATTTGCTCGGTGTTCATCCCCCTGTATCCCCAACGCCGGAGCAGGAGGGTGGCATGGATATGATGAATGGGACCTTCGACCACCTTACATCAGCAAGCGCACCCCCTCCACCAGAAGATTTTGTGTACATGTATGCCGTTTAGGAGGAGGATAACATGACAACCCTGTCAAGACCACGCCAGGAGACAACACGGCGACCAAGACAGGAGAAAAGCTTCCTCCCAGACAACCTACCCTCGCCTGCCGCCACAAGAACACCCGCTCACAGAAGCACACCCGCTCCCAGAACCCAACCTACATACGCTTGCATCGATACAGTGCCCGACATCATCCTGCGCGAGCTGCCCAGTCCACTCAGGGAGAAGTATAGGGTGATGAGTGCTGGTTTACCCCACAAGTATGCCATGTTAATTTTTAAGCACCATGTGTCCTACTTGGTGTACTGCGAGCGGGCCTACAAAGTGAACTATGAAGGAAATCGCGAAAAAAAGGCGCTTCCTGAAAATTGAAGACAGACTATTGTGGAGGAATTGCGGCGCTATTTTTCAATTACAGATCCTTTAATGAAAAGCGTTCGAGACGCCATTAATGGCATTTTGCGCCATACAAGGCATTGGCCCTGGAAGGATAATCTGGTGGGGTACGCATTTGTTTGACTGTTCAACTGTTGTTTATTTTTTGTAAATGTTTTGACTTGCTGTACTTTAATAAAGGAGATGTTGCGTTTTTTAAATTTTATGAATAAAGATTTTTTTTTAATAACACCATACTGTTGTGCTGTACATGTTTTGACTTTCTGTACTTTAATAAAGGAGATGTTGCGTGTTTTAACTTGTATAAATAAAGAAATGTTTTTACTTACTGTACACACAGGACCTGCACAATTCCAGTCCCCGAGGGCCGTAAACAGGCCCGGTTTTCAAGGTTATCCTGAAAACCGGGCCTGTTTGCGGCCCTCGAGGACTGTAGTTGTGCAGGCCTGACTGACTGTTCTGTACACCATCCTACTGTAAATGTTTTGACTTGCTGTACTTTAATAAAGGAGATGTTGCGTTTTGTATATTTTATGAATAAATAAAAAAATTTAATAACACCATGTGACTGTAAACCATACTGACTGACTGTAAATATTTTGACTTTCTGTACATAAATGTTTTCAGTAGCAGTAAACCATACACCTGTTGATGTTTTGAATTGCTGTACACTTAAAATGTTTTTACATTGTACAGTATTTGTAAATAAATGTTTTTGTATTTACTCCACCAATAAAAGAAAATGTTGATTTGTTTTAAATTGTTCCATTGTCTCCTTTTATACTGTAACAAAATACATTGTTTCTAGAATGTACAGTACTGTCCAGGCATACTGTACTGTATACTGTAGGCATGCTCAGTACTGTACATCACAAGAGTATTAAAACAATACATGCTGTATGGGAATAGAATACGCATATCTACTGGAATACATGTAGAATAAACGCATACTTTTTATTTTCTCGGGTTAATTATACAGCATATATATAAAAAAGTATTGTATACGGTCTGAAAACCTCAGCATACTGTTTCAGGTATTCTATCCTAATCAATAACAACAGCCACTAAACTGTAGACTCCGGTACGTGGTTTTTTAAATCCGATTCAGCAATTTGCAGGCATTGTTACACAAAGCTATATTATCCATCGGAATCCCTCCATTTGCCGTTTTCCGCATGAGATGACAAAGTTTTCATTTCTGAGGAAAAACAAAAGGAAAGTTTTACTGTAATGGTCAGTCCCCTAAAGAAGTTCCCACAGTCAGTCCCACCAATAATTTTCTCGGGGCGTCTCCTGTTCACATGCGCATGCGCCTACCGCCGATGTAATGACATGCATATGCGTTTCAAGAAGGGTCCAATGCGCATGCGCCTAGCTTTTCACCAATTGTGCAGTATCTACTGTAGAAGCCGCTCAGCCAATGATATTGCTTACAGGAGAATCGCTTGACTTTTGAATTGCACTGATATTGATATTTTCAAAATAAAAAAAACAGAATAAAATACGGCAACATTACTCGCCATAGAATTTCCCAATCAGCTGGCGCCGGGCCACTGCCAGTCCAGTATTCTTGATCATACACGTCGTTGACAGGGACTACTAAAACTGTAGTCAGCTGATGTGGCTGGAAATCACTTAGGTACGTGCAAGCTTGCTCGAAACTGTACGCAAAATCCGGCTCAGGCTGCAGGTATCCGTGCGTGGACAGACAGCAAGGGTTGTCACTGACGGTCGGACCATTATTGGAAGCCGGTGCTGGTGCTGGTGCTGGCGCATTGCTTGCCAGCGTCTGACGTTTCTTAGTTGGTTTTAACACGACCTTTCGCCTTTTGCCGTCTGCATGATCATAGATACAGGAAAAACCCGGTGATACACACCAATACCCTTAAATAAATTCTGGATCAATATGAAAAAAACATGGATTGCTACATAACTTTTTCCTTATTGCACGCTTCCACACATGAGGATCTGGCGAAAATTTGTAAAAGTCATAGATTTCGATAAAATACTGATAAATTTGAACAACTGTTGCCATCTTATCATCTGTTGCATTAATCACAGCCCATATTAAATAAGCGTACATTCTGTCGGGTTTTTGGAACACGGGCTGCACTTGTACACTCATGGCGGGAATCTCTGGACAATAACCTGACCAGAAACAGGTGCTTGTCTTTCTTTAATATGAAAAGCCTAAATTGATACATTATTGTAACCTCTTCCTTCAGTCCCAAGGCCAATTTACAATAGACCACTGTGGTATTAAACGAAACACCTGCAAGTCGACACATTACTGAAACGCATTCGTTTTACAATTCATGAATATCTGCCATCTGGCGGACACGCGAAAAATTGCAACCAATTAAATCCGCATTCCAGGTATCTGCCAGGTACATACTGGGTATTTGCTCGAATAAAGTGTGTCGGTGCAGTAGGTTACATTAGTTCAAAAGGATGTGACATTACTTTAAGGGATAGGCCCCTAAGTATTTTCTTCCTTCATACCACAATTAAATAGTCATGAGCAGAAGGATATGTCTATTGTGATAAGTCTACATCTTAGAGACTGTAGCAATACACTTGAGTTAATTTTCAATTGTTGTGTTAATGCTACTTTTTAGTTTTGAGGGCTTTAGACACATAT